>NC_057720.1:28324533-28326796 GCF_004010195.1 Chiloscyllium plagiosum | reverse complement strand
TGGTTGATTGGTGCGGGTGTCTCTGAGATGTTCCCTAAAGCGCTCTGCTCGGAGGCGCCCAGTCTCCCCAATGTAGAGGAGACCGTATCGGGAGCAACGGATACAATAAATGATATTAGTGGATGTGCAGGTAGAACTTTGATGGATGTGGAAGGCTCCTTTAGGGCCTTGGATGGAGGTGAGGGAGGAGGTGTGGGCGCAGGTTTTGCAATTCCTGCGGTGGCAGGCGAAGGTGCCAGGATGGGAGGGTGGGTTGAAGGGGGGCGTGGACCTAACCAGGTAGTCATGGAGAGAACGGTCTTTGTGGAAGGCGGAAAGGGGTGGGGAGGGAAATATATCCCTGGGTGGTGGGGTCTGTTTGGAGGTGGCGGAAATGTTGGTAGATGATTTGGTTTATGCAAAGGTTGGAAGGTGGAAGGTGAGCACCAGGGGCGTTCTGTCCTTATTACAGTTGGAGGGGTGGGGTCTGAGGGCGGAGGTGCGGGATGTGGACGAAATGCGTTGGAGGGCATTTTTAACCACGTGGGAAGGGAAATTGCGGTCCCTAAAGAAGGAAGCCATCTGGTGTGTTCTGAGGTGGAATTGGTCTTCCTGGGAGCAGATACGGCGGAGGGAGGAATTGGGAATACGGGATGGCGTTTTTGCAGGAGGGAAGAGGTGTAATCCAGGTAGCTGTGGGAGTCGGTGATATTGTAAAAAATGTCGGTATCAAGTTGGTCATCATTAATGGAGATGGAGAGGTCTAGGAAGGGGAGGGAGATGTCAGAGATGATCCAGGTAAATTTAAGGTCAGGGTGGAATGTGTTGGTGAAGTTTATGAATTGCTCAACCTCCTTGCGAGAGCACGAGGTGGCGCCAATGCAGTCATCAATGTAGTGGAGGAAGAGGTGGAGAGTGGTGCTGGTGTAATTACGGAAGATCGACTGTTCTACGTAGCCAACAAAGAGACAGGCATAGCTGGGGCCCATACGGGTGCCCATGGCTACTCCTTTGTTATGGAGGAAGTGGGAGGATTCAAAGGAAAAATTGTTAAGGGTGAGGACCAGTTCGGCCAAACGAATGAGAGTGTCGGTGAAAGGGTACTGTTGGGGCGTCGAGAGAGGAAGAAACGGAGGGCTTGGAGGCCCTGGTCATGGTAGATGGAGGTTTAGAGGGATTGGATATCCATGGTGAAGATGAGGCATTGGGGGCCGGGGAAACGGAAGTCTTGGAGGAGGTGGAGGGCGTGGGTGGTGTCACGAACGTATGTGGGGAGTTCCTGGACTAGTGGGGGATAGGACAGTGTCGAAGTAGGTAGAAATGAGTTCAGTGGGGCAGAAGCATGCTGAGACAATAGGTCGGCCAGGATGTTCAGGCTTGTGGATCTTGGGAAGGAGGTAGAACCGGGCAGTGCGGGGTTCCTGGACTATGAGGTTGGAAGCTGTGGGTGGGAGATCTCCTAGGTGATGCGGTTCTGTATGGTCTGTGAGATGATGGTTTGGTGATGGGGGGGGTGGGGCCATGGTCGAGGGGGCGGTAGGAAGAGGTGTCCTCGAGTTGGCGTTTGGCTTCAGCGGTGTAGAGGTCATTGCGCCAGACTACCACTACGCCCCCTTTATCTGCTGGCTTGATGGTGAGATCAGGATTAGAGCAGAGGGATTGGAGGGCTGCGGGTTGTGAGGGTGAGAGGTTGGAGTGGAGGAGTGGAGTAGACAGGTTGAGGCGGTTAATGTCCCGGCGGCAGTTGGAAATGAAGAGGTCGAGGGCATGTAATAGGCCAGCGCGGGGTTTCCAGGTGGATGCAATGTGTTGGAGGTGGGCAAAGGGGTCCTCAGAAGGTGGGCGAGAGTCCTGATTGTGAAAGAAGGTCGGAGGCAGAAGTGGTGGAAGAAGTGGTCGACGTCACAGCGTGTATTAAATTCATTGATGCGTGGACGGAGGGGGATGAAGGTGAGTCCTTTGCTGAGGACTGATCGTTTGTCCTCAGTGAGGGGAAGGTCTTGAGGATGGTGAAAACTCAGCAGGGCTGGGAGCTGGGATCTAGTGTGGGTGTGGAGCTGGGAGTGGGGGTGGAGCCCATAACTGGAGTGGGTGTGATGGTGGGGGGAATGGAGGTGGAGTCATGAGCAGGGGTTGTGTTCCCCTCAGGGTTCTGGGGGGGCAGGGATGGTACAGTGGGATCTGTGGGAGGCATGTCAGCAGAATGCAGGTGAGTGGCGTTGTCTCTCCATGCTTCAGGCTCTCTGCCTTTATTCCTGATAAAGGGCTTTTGCCCGAAACGTCG
>NC_057720.1:28297693-28323536 GCF_004010195.1 Chiloscyllium plagiosum | reverse complement strand
CCTCCTCTCTGACCTATCACCTCCATCCCCACCCCCACTCACCTATTGTACTCTATGCTGCTTTCTCCCCACCCCCACCCCCCTTTCATTTATCTCTCCGCGCTTCAGGCTCTCTGCCTGTATTCCTGATGAAGGGCTTTTGCCCGAAACGTCGATTTTACTGCTCCTCAGATGCTGCCTGAACTGCTGTGCTCTTCCAGCACCACTAATCCAGAATCTGGTTTCCAGCATCTGCAGTCATTGTTTTTACGGAGTAGAGAAAGGGCAGCCAGTAACGGGTATTACTACTTAAACCCTGGAATTTTGTGGCAGACCTAGCGGAGAATGTATCCAAATTCAAATCAGTAGGGAAAAGACAGTTTCTATATAAGCGACTTGCCAGAAGCTGTGAGCATAAATTCAAGCTGAGAATTTTAATCATTTCAGTGTTCACATATTTTTCGGGTTTTTTTTACAAAGTGATTTGAATCAGGTAGCAGTTTGGATGAGGGACAAGAGAAGAGAAAAAGAGAGAAATTTCCCGAAAAGGAGCTTGAGAGGAAAAGCCAGAGCGGTGCTTGGCGGGTTCTCAGTTGCAGTGGTGGCAGTACCCAGAGTGAGGACTTCTGGCTGCGGTAGTCTTGAAGGTTAGATTAGATTAGATTACTTACAGTGTGGAAACAGGCCCTTCAGCCCAACAAGTCCACACCTACCCTCCGAACAGCAACCCACATTTACCCCTTCACCTAATACTAAGGGCAATTTAGCATGGCCAATTCATCCAACCTGTACATTGTTGGACTGTGGGAGGAAACCGGAGCACTTGGAGGAAACCCACGCAGACATGGGGAGAATGTACAAACTGCACACAGACAATTGCCTGAGGCAGGAATAGAACCCGGGTCTCTGGCGCTATGAGGCAACAGTGCTAACCACTGTGCCACCGTGCCGCCCATTGGAGTCTTGGCAAGTTTGTTGTGGCTGTTCCCAGAGCAGGGACTCTTTGTTGCCCAGGACACCTTGCAGAAGCCATGGAGCTGTGTTTGAAGACCTTTTATACAAAAGATGAACTCTATTTATGAAATTTGATTTTATTCTTTTGGTAACTCAAAATGGCACCTGATTGTGGCAACAAGGCACTTTTCACTGTATTTTTCTGGGTATATGTAACAATAAATAATAGATGGATAAATAAATAAACAAACAAGCAAACAAGTAAATAGGTGATATCACAGAGAATCTGGTTTGATTGGCTGGTAAGAGACCTATAATTAGGGACTAGTCAGAAACAGTCACAGATTCAGAACAAGTATAATAATATAGATTCAATCCAAGAAGAATTTTCTTTGCAATAAATGAAACCTAATAACTATATTAAAAATAGTAGTATAGACTATGTGTTGTTCTTAGTCATGTCAGAGTTGGTGGCATATCAAGCCACAGTTACCACATCTGCAGTACATCCAGGAATGGGAGAGTTACCTTGGCACTAGGTTCTGGGCAGTCACACCCTGTACCTTAAATAATTTAAATGTGGCCACTGGTCACAGACAGGAGAGTGTGACAACAAGTGAGGCACATAGAGGGATCCTGAACGTAGCACAGTTCAACAAGTATGAGGTACTTGCTCCATGTAAGGATGAGGGAAGAGCAGCAGGGAGGATGGTCAAACTGACCACTGCACTGCAATCAAGGAAGCCATTCACTATGGCGGAGGACAAAGAAAAGTGATAGTGGTAGGGGATTCTATAATTAGGGGGACATAGCATCCTGTGTGAACAGGATTAAGTTCCACCTGGTATGTTGCCAATCTGGTGCCAAGATGAAGGACATCTCAAATTGGCTTGAAAGGATACTGGAGAAGGAGGGGCGGGTTCAGTTGTTCTGATACATTTTGGTACCAACAACATAGACAAGAATAGGCAAGAAGTCCTGTTTGTAGAATATCAGGAATTGAAAACAAGAATATAAAACAGAACCTCATGGTTGAAAAGTCTCGATTATTATCAAAACTATGTGCAAATTGGCAAAGCGTTAAGGAGATTAGGGAAACAAATATGTGTCTAAAGAAGTGGTGTGGGAAGGGGAGGTTCCATTTCTCCTGATTTAGGAGGACAGGCATCAGTTCTGATCCAGGAGGGATCAGTACCATTACAATGGGCTCCACCTGAACCAACATAGCACCAGGATCCATGTACAAAAGCTCAATAGGGCGGTAACAAAGACTTCATACTAATTAGAAGCAGGAGAGCTTAGGAGAGGAGGGCGGTAACAAAGACTTCATACTAGTTAGAAGCGGGAGAGCTTAGGAGAGGTTATTAAATTTCCCAAACAAGTAAAAGGACAGACAATATCAAAACGGTCAGGAATCTAACTTCAGGCAGCAGATAAAGGGACAACTATGAGAAGGGAAGTGTCAATGCAAGACTGAGGGTGTTGTACTTGAATGTGTGCAGAATATGAAACAAGGTAAATGTGCATGAAGCACATATTGATATTGACGGATACAATGGTGTGTACATTACAGAGGTGTAGCCCCAAGGCAATCAGGGCAAAAATGTAACTATTAAAGGATGTGCGTCCTATCACAAAGATTGGCAGATGAGCAGAGGGTCAGGGTTTCCCTGTTTAGAAAAAAATTAAGTTAACTTGATAGCATTAAACAATATAGGGTCGAAAGGCATATAATCTGTAAAGGTAGAGTTCAGGAACCACAAAGGAAAAAAAGTCCTGAAGGGAGTTATGTACTGGCCCCAACAGGAATCAGGATGTAGGGAAGAAAATAAATCTGAAGACAAACAAGACATGTCAGAAAAGCACCATTACAATCAAACATGAGGGTCCAATATGCAGGTGGAGTGGGGAAATCAGGTTGGTAGTGGATCCCAAGAAAACAATTCATGGAATGTCTATGAAACTGTTTTTTTTAAGAGCAGCTCAAGGGATAGCCCACTAGTGAACAGGTAGTTCTGGATTTGGTGATTAGATTAGATTAGATTGTGGTGTGGAAACAGGCCCTTCGGCCCAACAAGTCCACACCGACCCGCCGAAGCGTAAACCACCCATACCCCTACATTTACCCCTTACCTAACACTATGGACAATTTAGCATGGCCAATTCACCTGACCTGCACATCTTTGTGACTGTGGGAGGAAACCGGAGCACCCGGAGGAAACCCACGCAGACACGGGGAGAATGTGCCAACTCCACACAGTCAGTCGCCTGAGGCGGGAATTGAACCCGGGTCTCTGGCGCTGTGAGGCAGCAGTGCTAACCACTGTGCCACCGTGCTGCCCACTTATGTGTTGATACTTCTTTTTAAATATACAAATGGTAAGACAGGCAAGTGTGGACATTGGACCACTGGAAAATCAGGCTGGAGAAGTAGTAATGGAGTCAAAAAAATGGCAAAGGAACTGAATACTTAGCATCAGTCATTGTGGTGGTAAATATGTAGCATCCCAGAACTTCAAGAGAGTCCAGGCGCAGAGGTGAGTGTAGTGGCCATTAAGGAGAAGATGCTAAGGAAGCTGAAAAGTCTGAAGGTGGATAAATCACCAGAGTGGGTGGACTACATGCCAGGGTTCTGAAGAAGATAGCTGAGGAGATTCTGGTGATGATCTTTCAGGATCACTGAAGTCAGGGAGGTTCTTAAAGGACTGAAAATTAACAAATGCAATACCCCTGTTTAAGAAAGGAGTAAGCCTGTTAAACAAGATAATGGCCGATGTTGTTAGAGGAGAAAGTGAGGACTGCAGATGCTGGAGATCAAAGCTGAAAATGTGTTGCTGGAAAAGCGCAGCAGGTCAGGCAGCATGCAAGGAGCAGGAGAATCAACGTTTCGGGCATAAGCCTTCTTCAGGAATGAGGAAAGTATGTCCAGTAGGCTAAGATAAAAGGTAGGGAGGAGGGACTTGGGGAAGGGGCGTTGGAAATGCGATAGGTGAAAGGAGGTCAAGGTGAGGGTGATAGGCCGGAGTGGGGTGGGGGCGGAGAGGTCAGGAAGAAGATTGCAGGTTAGGAAGGCAGTGTTGAGTTTGAGGGATTTGACGGAGACAAGGTGGGGGGAGGGGAAATGAGGAAACTGGAGAAATCTGAGTTCATTCCTTGTGGTTGGAGGGTTCTAAGGCAGAAGATGAGGCGTTCTTCCTCCAACCATCGTGTTGCTATGGTCTGGCAATGGAGGAGTCCAAGGACCTGCATGCCCTTGGTGGAGTGGGAGGGGGAGTTAAAGTGTTGAGCCACGGGGTGGTTGGGTTGGTTGGTCCGTGTGTCCCAGAGGTGTTCTCTGAAACGTTGTTAGGGGCAAGTTACTGGCAGAAGGCAGAGAAAAGATTAAAGGAGTCTTTTTCAGGATGGCAGCCAGTGACTCATGGAGTTGCAGGGGTCAGTGTTGGAACCACAACTATTCACATTATGGCTTAACGAAGTGCATGAAAGAACATTGTTGCTAAATTTGCAGATGATTCAAAGAGAAGTGAAGGGACATCAAGGAAGTGGGGAAGCTGCAGAAGGACTTGGACAAACTAGGAGAGTGGGCAAAGTGTGAGGTTGAGACTTTGGTCAGTGGAATGGAAGCTTCTAAATGAGAAGCACAAAGGGAGTGAGGTTCAGAATTTTCTTAAGATTAAATCTCATGCAGATTTAGTTAGCAGTTAGGAAGGCAAATACAATATTAGTATTTGCTTCAAGAGGGCAGGGATATGCTGCTGAGGCTTAAGAAACATACTAGTCATGACTGAAATGCAGAGTAGGTTCACTGCTCCTCGGATATTGCCTGAACTGCTGTGCTCTTCCAGCACCACTAATCCAGAATCTGTTTTCCAGCATCTGCAGTCATTGTTTTTACCTCAAGGATCGAATGGCCTGATTCTCCTCCTATAGCTTATCCAAAGAACAAAAAAGCTGACAATTCATGATTACATATCTTGTTTCACCATCAAAGGTAAATTTCAACTTTTTTCTTCCCTTTTCCTGACAGAATGTGCAATTTACAATATCACATAAATAGTCTGAAAAGGTGATCAATGTTTAATACATTTTGAACGAGATGACCTAAGGACATACTGTACTAACAAGTCATCACAACATTCCACACACCTTTGATAATTAGGATTATGACACACAAAGTGACTCTAATATCTAATGGTTTAAAAAGCAAATCTTTTAAACTATTTGTTACCATCACTATCAGAAGAAAGGTTTCCCCTGAAGCAATTTCATTACCACTCTCAATGAAATTCTAAAGGTTTGGAATATTAAACCTCTTGCAATTGAAGTTCAACCATAGGAATTGTGATCCACCTCTGATCTCATTTAAAACAAAGATGTAAAAAGTAAAAAAAAAAGTGTGGATCTAGAAGAAGTAATTTATAACAAAAACTATAAACATTGTGTTCTATTATATTTCACCTATACAGGATTATCACCCCATATAAATCCAGATTTTCTACTAACAACTCTGACATACAAAGAGGATGTTTGCAACTAAGTCATACTGGTCCTGATTTTCTGTTGGACAAGCAGTCTTTATACCTCTAAAGATAAAAGTTGCACATGGGCACCCTGATGAATTCCCTTCAAAGTGTAGGCTGAAGAAATTGCCCAGAAAATAGAATTTTCTGGTGGGCAATTCGTCTATGCCTCGAACCATCTGAATGTATCTCTTTAAACCACAGACTTCGGATGTTTCAATGAAATTAAGCAAAATAGTTGCTCTGAAAGGTTAGGCAATTAAGTTCATATTCTATCTCCTGAACAGCAATTAAACTGACCCCAGGCCTACCTCACACACCACCATCTATGTCTCCCCAGAACACTTAAATCTCCCAGGCCCTGACACACCAAATGCAATCTGACCTACCCAGAGAACAGCACCCCACTCCTCTAACTGTAACTAATCCAATCTCCCCACCACTGCTGGATCTGACGCAACACCTCCGGCCCAACCCAATTCACCTCATTCCCCACCAGACCTGGAACAAATTAACTTGCTAGACCAGATTTCTATCATCCACCCAAGCAATCCCAAACATTGAACACTTGCCATGCCACTTTGCAACCTTGCCTACTTAGTACACACTCTCCTCAGCTGCACCCTTATCATCTGGCATCTCCCCCACACCTAGCATTCTCTGGCCTCCCAAGTTGACACCGTACTGAGCTGGAACCCCCTTCCCCAGCTGGCATCCTATTCCTAACAACCTACCCTCGGCCTAGCTAACACCCCTCCCAGTTTGCATCCTACTTACCTGATACCCTGCCTTCTAGCTACTTGACATCCTGACCTCACGCCCATCACACTTACCTTATGGATTTATAGCTTGACAGTAGATGTCAAAGTGGCTGTCACGACTTTTATATTTCAGAATTTGGCAGCAAAGTGCTGTGGCTTGCCTTTCCCTGATGACAGATTTACCTCTCAGTCTGACCCTTAGCTACTCACATGCATTCAACAATTAAAGCATTTTCATTCTGTCTACATGAGAAATTATATATAATTTGTGATGGGTAATTGGAAACGATTTCTAAATCTACCAAAACATACATTATTAAATATGGAAGAGGGCGTGAATAAATTTGCTTAACGAGCAAATCATTGGCACGTGAAATTCAACAAATAAATATGAGGGAGTAGATTTTAGGAGCCAGAATAGGGAGGCTTGTAAGTTGCAAGTCTCGCAGAGATAGAGAAACAAAAGGTGACTAGAGCACAAATTCATTAAAAGTTGTTTACAAGTTAGCAAAGCTATATAAAAAAAACAAGCAAGGCTTTATTTATGAAGGGACAGAATTGAAAAGTGGGACATTTATATTAACTTGTATCGAACCTTGGTTTGACCTCATGCAATTCAGACTGCTACATTACAAAAAGAATATATAAGCACTGAAGGGCGTACAGAAACAATTTACCTTCAAATCCAAAATTATATAGGTGTAAATATCAAAAAAGGAGAGGTCAGATTGGGTTCCTTTTTATTTTAATTTTAATGAGGATGAATATTTCAGATTGTATCTCATTTTAGGTTTCACTGTGGCAGCTGGGGTTTGTGAATCTTGGGAAATGCATTACTAACAAGACAGGGGGACTGCCTTTCCAGTACTGTCTATACATCAGGAGGAGCAGGATTTCTTCTGATCCTTCAAGTTAACATGATTCCTCGCTCTTTATCCATGATCTTCATCAATGCAGCGTTTCCTGGTTTTTCTGATGCTGCCACCACCCTTCCTTTATTTTGCAACACTATCCTCCAATCACCATGTCTCACAACATTTCTGATTTATCACTGCCACTCTTTCTGATGTCCTCCTCTCCCCATCATGGTTCTGAGTTGCCAGTAATTCTTCTGATTTTACTCCAGAGCCCTCTCCCCAAATAACTGTGGTATCCAATTTCCTCCATCCCACACCTTATGATCTTTCCCTAAACTTTCCAACCTACCACCCTCCTCCATAAGAAAATAAAAACTAGGAGCAAGAGTAGGCCACCTGGCCCATAGAGCCTGCTCCACCATTCAATAAGATCATGGCTGATCTTTTTGTAGACTCAGCTCCACTTATCCATCTGTTCACCGTAACCCTTAATTCCTTTACTATTGCCTTAAAAACATTCATAGAGATAGTCCTAACTGCTTCACTGGGCAGGGAATTTCACAGATTCACAGCCCTTTGGAGAAGAAGCTCCGCCTCAGCTCAGTCCTAAATCTGCTCCCCCTTATTTTGAGGCTATGCCCCCTAGCTTTTGTTTCACCCATCAGTGGAAACCTCCCTGCTTCTATCTTATCTATTCCTTTCATTTGTTTCTATAAGATCTCCTCATACTCTTTGAAATTCCAATGAGTAGAGTCCCAATTTACTTTGTCTCTCCCGGGATGGTGCAGGAGGGAGGGTTTTGAATTCCTGGATAACTGGGGTTCTTTTGGGGTTATGTGGAACCTCGACAAACAGGATGGTCTTCACCTGAACCAGAGGGGTACCAATATCCCTGGGGGGAATATTTGCTAATGCTCTTCGATTGGGTTTAAACTAATTCAGCAGGGGGAGAGGAGCCTAAATTGTAGTTCATGTACAGAGACGTTTGAGAGTAGGGACGTCTGAAAATAAGGTTTCAGGGTCGAAAGAGGGGACCGGCAAGCAAGACATTGGTTTGAAGTGTACATATTTCAACACCAGGAGCATCCGGAATGAAATGGGTGAACTTGCAGCATGGGTTGGTACCTGGGATTTTGATGTTGTGGCCATTTCAGAGACATGGGTAGAGCAGGGACAGGAATGGTTGTTGTGGGTTCTGTGATTCAGAGATTTCAGGAAGAACAGAGAAGATGGTAAAAGAGGTAGGGGTGTGATATTGTTAGTCAAGGAGAGTATTACGGCTGCAGAAAGAACATTTGAGGACTCGTCTACTGAGGTAGTATGGGCTGAGATTAGAAACAGGAAAGGAGAGGTCACCCTGTCAGGACTTTTCTATAAGCCTCTGAATAGTTCCAGAGATTTAGAGGAAAGGATAGCAAAGATGATTCGCAATAAGAGCAAGAGTGACAGAGTAGTTGTTATGGGGGACTTTAACTTTCCAAATATCGAATGGGAATACAATAGTTTAAGTACTTTAGATGGGTTAGTCTTTGTCGATTGTATACAGGAGGGTTTTCTGACACAATATGTAGAAAGGTCAACACGGGGTGAGGCCACATTATGTTTGGTACTGGGTAATGAACCCAGCCAGGTGTTAAACTTGGAGGTACGTGAGCACTTCGGTGATAGTGACCACAATTCGGATATGTTTACTTTAGCAATGGAAAGGGATAGGTATGTACCTGAGGGTGAGAGCTACAGCTGGGGGAAAGGCAATTACGATGCGCTTCGACAAGATTTAGGATACGTAAGATGGGGAAGGAAACTGCAATAAATGGGGAACAATAGAAATGTGGAGCTTATTCAAGGAACAGCTACGGTGTGTCCTTGGTAAGTATGCACCTGTCAGACAGGGAGAAAGTTGTCAAGCGCAGGAGCCATGGTTTACTAAGGAAGTTGAATCTCTTGTCAAGAGAAAGAAGGCAGCTTATGTTAGGATGAGATATGAAGGCTCAATTAGGGCAATTGAGAGTTACAAGGTAGCCAGGAGACAGCAAAGACCAGTGAGGATGGGACATGAGAAGTTGTTGGCGGGTAGGATCAGGGAAAACCCTAAAGCTTTCTATAGGTATATAAGGAATAAAAGAATGACTATGGTAAGATTAGGGCCAATCAAGGACGATAGTGGGAGGATGTGCGTGGAGTCAGAGGAGATAGGGGAAGTGCTAAATTAATATTTTTCGTCAGTATTCACACTGGAAAAAAACAATGTTGCCGAGGAGAATACTGAAAAAACAGGCTACGAGGCTAGATGGGATTCAGGTTCACAAGGAGGTGGTGTTAGAAATTCTGGAAAGTGTGAAAATAGATAACTCTCCTGGGCTGGAATGGATTTATTGTGGGATTCTCTGGGAAGCCAGGGTGGAGATTGTCAAGCCTTTGGTTTTGATCTTTATGTCGGCATTGTCTATAGGAGTAGTACCAGAAGACTGGAGGATAGCAAATGTTCAAGAAGGGGAGTAGAGACAACCTTGGCAATTACACATTAGTGAGCCTGACTTTGGTTGTGGGTAAAGTGTTGGAAAAGGTTGTAAGAGATAGGATTTATAATCATCTGGAGAGGGATAAGTTGATTAGGGATAGTCAATACAGTTTTGTGAAGGGTAGTTTGTGCCTCACAAACCTTAGTGAGTTATTCGAAAAGGTGACCAAACAGGTGGCTGAAGGTAAAGTGGTTGATGTGGTGTATATGGATTTTAGTAAGGCATTTGATAAGGTTCCCCATGGTAGGCTAATGTACAAAATATGGAGGCATGGGATTGAGGGTGATTTAGTGGTTTGGATCAGAAGTTGGCTAGCTGAAAGAAGACAGAGGATGGTGGTTGAAGGGAAATATTCATCCTGGAGTTTAGTTACTAGTGGAGATCACAAGAATCTGTTTTGGGTCCACTGCTGCTTGTCATTTCTATAAACGATGTGGCTGAGGGCGTAGAAGGGTTAGTAAATTTGCGAATGACACTAAGGTTGGTACAGTTGTGGATAGTGCTGAAGGATGTTGCAGGTTACAGAGGGACATAGATAAGCTGCAGAGCTGGGGTGAGAGGTGACAAATGGAGTTTAATGCAGAAAAGTGTGAGGTGATTCACTTTGGAAAGAGTAACAGGAATGCAGAGTACTGGGCTAATGGTAAGATTCTTGGTAGTGTGGATGAGTAGAGAGATCTCGGTGTCTATGTACATAGATTCCTCAAAGTTGCCACCCAGGTTGATAGGGCTGTTAATAAGGCATACGGTGTGTCAGCTTTTATTAGTAGAGTGATCGAGTTTCAGAATCATGAAGTCATGCTGCAGCTGTACAAAATTCTACTGCGGCCGCACTTAAGAATATTGCGTGCAGTTCTGGTCTCTGCATTATAGGAAGGATATGGAAGCTTTAGAAAAGGTTCAGAGGAGATTTACTAGGATGCTGCCTGGTATGAAGGGAAGGTCTTACAAGGAAAGGTTGAGGGACTTGAGGCTGTTTTCATTAGAGAGAAGTTTGAGAGGTGACTTAATTGAGACATATAAGATAATCAGAGGGTTACATCGGGTGGACATTGAGCGCCTTTTTCTGAGAATGGTGATGGCCAGCACGAGAAGGTATAGCTTCACATTGAGGGGTGATAGATAGATGGCAGATGTCAGACATAGCTTCTTTAATTATAGAGTAGTAGGGGCATGGAATGCACCACCTGCAACAGTTGTAATCTTGCCAACTTTCAGGGCATTTAAGTGGTCATTGGATAGATATATGGATGAGAACGGAATAGTGTAGGTTAGATGGACTTCAGCTTGGTTTCACAGAGCAGCACAACATTGAGTGCCGAAGGGCCTGTACTGTGCTGTAATGTTCTATTCTCTTTCCTCAACTTCAGAATCAACCTAGTGAACATCCTCTGCATCCCCTCCAGTGCCAGTATAGCAATACTCAAGTGAGGAGCCCAAAACTGTACACAGTACTCCAGACGTGGCCTCATCAGCACCCTATACAGCTTAGTACAACTTCCCTGTTTTTAAACTTCATTGCTCTATAAATGAAGTACAATATTCTATTTGCCTTCTTAATTACCTGCTGCACCTGCAAACCAATTTTTTGTGATTCATACACAAGGACACTCAGAGTTCCTCTGCACAGCAGAATGCTGTAATTTTCCAACACATGGATAGGATAAATAGATAAAGTCTTTTCCCTGGGGGGGGGGGGGGGTCCAGAACTCGAGGGCATAGGTTCAGGGTGAGAGGGGAAAGATATAAAAGGGACCTAAGGGACAAAGTTTTCACAAAAAGGGTGGTGCGTGTATGAAATGAGCTGCCAGAGAAAGTGGTGGAGGCTGATACAATTGCAACATTTAAAAGACATCTGGATGGGTATATGAATAGGAAGGGTTTAGAGGGATATGGGCCAAGTGCTGGTAAATAGGACGAGATTAGGTTGGAATAACTGGTTGGCATGGACAAGTTGAACCAAAGGGTCTGCTTCTGTGCTGTACATCTCTATGACTCTCTGACTAAGTTGAGAAAACATTTCTTCACTCAGCATGATGCACCTATGGAATTTGCTACTTCAGAATGGTAGACCACTGAGTATATGGCGTACTGGCTTTTATTGGTAGAGGAATTGAGTTCCGGAGTACTGAGGTCATGTTGCAGTTGTATAAGACTCTGGTGCGGCCGCATCTGGAGTATTGTGTGCAGTTTTGGTCGCCATACTATAGGAAGGATGTGGAGGCACTGGAACGGGTGCAGAGGAGGTTTACCAGGATGTTGCCTGGTATGGTAGAAAAATCGTATGAGGAAAGGCTGAGGCACTTGGTGTTGTTTTCATTGGAGAAAAGAAGGTTTAGGGGTGACTTGATAGAGGTGTATAAGATGATTAGAGGTTTAGATAGGGTCGACAGTGAGAATCTTTTTCCACGTATGGAGTCAGCTATTACAAGGGGGCATAGCTTTAAATTAAGGGGGGGTAGGTATAGGACAGATGTTAGGGGTAGGTTCTTTACTCAGCGAGTCGTGAGTTCATGGAATGCCCTGCCAGTAGCAGTGGTGCACTCTCCCTTATTATGGGCATTTAAGTGGGCATTGGATAGGCATATGGAGGATAGTGGGCTAGTGTAGGTTAGGTGGGCTTGGATCGGCGCAACATCGAGGGCCGAAGGGCCTGTACTGCGCTGTATTCTTCTATGTTCTATGTTCTATATTCAGGAAAGAGATTCATAAATTTTTAGGCATTAAAGACATCAAGGGTATGGAGGGAAAGCAGGAATATGGTGTTGATATTGTGACAGCCATGATCATATTGAATGGTAGAGCAGGCTTGAAGGGCCAAATGACCTACTCCTGCTTTTCGTTTCTATGTTTTGTGTCTGGTCCTGTAGAGGGAAGTTATTCCATCAAGCTTAGCCAAAATTAGCACTAAACACAATGGGAAAAGTAAGGTATTTGGCTGTATTAAGACTTCACTAGTAACGGCTGACCTAATGCTCTGAATCTGTACAAACTGTGCTGTGCAAAAGAGGGAAGTTATTTGTTCCAACCCTGATGATGTTCAAAGATAGTGTGAACCAACATTATACCAAGAAGCAGGGCTGAACATGATGAAAAAATGTCAAATCCTCTATGTTTTTCATTGGTTTCTCAGTGTTTCTTCAGTGTAATATTTCAAAAAAATCAATATCCCTGGACTGTCTTTCTATGGATAAGTTTAACACTCATCTAAACTTGACATTAGAAATATCCATTTCATGCCTGATACTTTCAGAAAGATACAGATTTAGTCTCTCACTGGAACTTTACTGAAGGCTATATTACCTACTGTAATGTGCTAAAAATAGCGAGTTTTGAAAAGATTTGTAGCTCAGGTTTAGGTTCTGGATGTAGGTTTGCTCGCTGGGCTGGAGGTTTCGTTTTCAGACATTTCGTCACTATACTTGGTAACATCTCCAGTGAGCCTCTAAATGAAGCACTGGAGGTGTGGCCGCTTTCTATTTATATATTTGAGATTCCTAAATCAAAGACATCTTGGAAACAACTGCCAGACTACTCAGACTCCTTGGCATCATAGTAGCCCACAAACCCACCAACACACTAAAACTGCAGTTAATGAACTTGAAAGACCCTATACAGACAACAAGCAAAACTAATGTCATTTACAAAATACCTTGCCAGAACTATAACAAACACTACATTGGAAAAAACTGGCAGAAAACTAGCCACCAGGATACATGAACATTAACTAGCCACAAAACGACATACGGATGAGGAAGGACACCACTTCGACTGGGACAACACATCTATCCTAGCACAAGCCAAACAGAGACATGGACGAAAATTCCTCAAAGCATGGCATTCCAACTGGAATTCTATCAACAAACGCGTTGACATGGATCCTATTTACCAAGCCTTGAGAAAAAGAACAGGAAATTATGTCACCACAGGAAATGACGTCACCAACCCAAGGAAACTCAAACATATAAATGGAAAGCGGGCTATACTGTCAGTGCTTCATTCAGAGGCTCATTGGAGATCTTACCTATTAAGGTGATGAAATGTCTGAAAGTAAACCTTCCAGCTCAGCAAGCAAACCTATATCCATGTGCTAATGAGATGTGAGGAGCGAGCACCATAAATCCCCCACTTTTAACAAGGCATTGAATGAAAGAGAATTGCTCAGTACTTCAATAAGTTCCACCATTTTTTGAGCTCACAATCTCACAGAAAACACTGTGGATGAGATGCTGATCAGACCTACTTTACTCAGGCAAATCTATTCAACCACACTCTTGGACTTGTGGGCAGTTGTGCCACTATTGGCTCATACGTTTGATCTTCTGTTCAGTCATGGTATTTATGTGGCTGGTCCTATTGAATTTTCCCACAATGTTGATTCTCATGGTATTAATGGAGGACTTGGCATTTATAATGGCATTGAATATGAAATAGAGTGGTTAAGTCCACTCTTGTGAGAGGTGGTCATTTCAGGTACTTGTGTGGCATGTTAGTTGCCACTCATTTGCCAAGTCAAGCTGCTTTTTAAGTCTAGCTGCATGCCGTTTCTTTCTAGTTTTTGATGATGGAAATTGTTCCAACATCCTCTTCAAGCTTTGCAGTCAAGCAGCTATCAAAATATTTCACACAGGCTATTCACAAATTGTTTCAACTTACACTGCAAGCATGGCCGTACAAAAATAAATTAAAGGGGCTGCACTTTTAAATCAATTATGCACTGCAAAAATGAAACAATATGAGAATGTGTTGTTTAGGCACGATCTCAAAATATAGCATCAAGCACAGGGAATTTGCAAAAGCAATTTCCAAGGTTTCAGTCCCAAAATAAGAATAAAAGAAAGAATCCAACCTATATTTATCAGTTTATAGTGCAAGAAAAGCACACATACAATTCCACCATCTGCAAGTTACATATCTGGCTGTACTTCAGCATGGCAGAATTTCACTGAGTGCATAAAGGAGTAAGAATACAGCATAACAGACGACCACCATTATTTCCCATTCTTGTATGCCAAAATTACGTATCTTTCTTAATATAACAACAATATATTCAAGTCACACTATCTAAATTACTTTCTATAATGGAAAGTGACACCATCACAGACCACTAAATACAAACAGGTTTGTTGTAGCAATGGTGTTAAATCTTACTAGTAAACATAGAAACTACAGTATTAAAGATTGTATGCAAAAATGACTAAGATTAAGTAAAACTGGTACTGTACATTTAAATGATCATGATGAGACTTCTCTCACTGTCAAATTCTAAATACAAACAGTGATGGTTCCTAATGTGAAGCAGATAATTTTGATCTTGACTGCAGAAAAAGTATAATCAAGTACTATTAACAAATTTCAGCATATTCCATTTCATAAATAGCATACCTAAAGGCTACTGGTTTACTTACAGTTCTTACTGTGGGATAATCAATCTACTCTTTCTCCTCACGTGCTATTCTACAGAACATCAGATAACTCATCAATGGCAGAATAAACAGAATTATTATCCAAGTTTCAAGTCTTTTGTAGAGAAGCAAATATTTACTATATTCTAATTCATTGCCAGCATAATGACAGTTGGCATGAGATCTGAAACATTTTCAAAATTCTCCAAATGTTACTGAAAAGCAAATACATAGTTATCGGCAGACAGTTAAGTCTTCTATTATAGTACCGAGCTAGGCAGATGAACTTGTTCAAAACTATTGGACACTATAATCATTTACAGTTTATTTATGCCTGTTATTTTTTATGACTATTAAGATTAATTCTTATTATCACCACTACTGATGAAACGTTGCCTCTGTTGTCACTCCCAATGAAGCCTACTATTTGTTCTGATGGTCTCTGAAGTCTGATAATGTACTCTGGTTATTCAAGAATTCACCTTGTTCATGTTACGTCAACAGGGAATAATTAATAAGAAATTTCCAATGTGCATTTTATTCAGTGAATCACATTTAACATTTTCCATTCAAGTAAAAGAACTGAACTTGAAAATTTACTATACCAGACATTTAATAGGCCAGAATCACAAAACATAACAATCTTGTCTGCTGTGCCTTTATTGTTCAGACAATGCCACGAACACACATGAAGAATTCTTACCACTTTTTCTTTGTAAACAATATATTTCAGCCATTTGAAATCTTGAGGTTTGAATCCAGCAAACACAAAAAGTGAGTCCTTCTCATAACGAGCTGGCTTTTGTATGGCACCTTCTGGATATGTAATTCGAAGAGTTGTCTTTGCTCCAACATCTTTTTCAAAACCTTTCACAGGGGCTTCGTTTAATCTGCAGTAGAAATGAACAAGAATTTAGTAATAATGAAAAGTTTTCCTTTGCTCACTGTGTGTTTTATAAGTGCATGACCACTGTGACTGGCATAATCACCCTTTCACCAGCTAAAGGTCCTGCTCTCTTTTACACAGCCACAATTTTAAGTAACTGGATTTGGTAAAGCTCTCAATTTTCAATCCTCATACTCTTTATTCCTTTCATCACCACAATATGCTACTTGAACTTCTTTCTTCTTTGATTAATAAATGAGGTATCTGCAAATGTAAATGTCATTTTGTGAATGAATAAAGTTATTTTCTAATTTATGCTTGAGCTGTTCCTCATTTATGCACGCACACGGATTTCTTGTTCCATCACTCACGGAATTAATGTCTTTACCCTTGTTCTCAAATTTATCCAAGGCTTCATCTTACTTTTTTTAAATCTTTGTTTATCTATAGCATTGCTCTTGTCTCAGTTTTTGGTCTTCTGACTCATGTCTTTAGTGCATACTCCTTACCTGTGCTTTAACACCTATGTCAGAATCTTCGACCATCATTCTACTCCATCAGAATTTCATAAGCACCGTCATGCAATTAATTTATGCTTTAATAAAAAGCTGAAAATGAACTCTGCTTTTGGTTTCATTTCCTTTCTCTCCTTTTATAATTTTTTTTTTACCTAGACAGTTTTGATTTATTCAGAGTGGGATAGAAAATAAATCAAAACTACTTTATTGTGGCACAGGCCACTGCAGGGCAACCAGAACCATCAAAAACCTAAATGATCAAGAATGGAGACAGGCTGAAATTCAAAAAGAGGAAAATCAAAGGTGATTCAATACAGGTTTACAAAATTATAGCGAGTACAGAAAATTGATTTGGGCAAATTAATCAGTATGGAGAAAATGTTCATAAATATAAAAAAAAAATTAAAAATAGAAAATGTGGAAAAAGCAAATTGTATTACACAAAAGATAATAGTTAAAAGGATAAGTTTCCATGCAAGATCATTGAAGTAAAGAGCGCAAATTTATTTATGAGATATCTTCAGGAGGAGAAAGAGGTGGAAAGAAATACCAAGTAGGAATGAAGCCAAGTTTGAGATTAGTCAAAACAGAGACTGATATTAATTGAACCACATGACTTATTATCAATACCTACATGGCAATTGATCGACAATGATATACTAATATTAGAAATATTGTAACTAAGAAACTTCCATGAAGGTAATAGAGACAAAACTGAAAATATTACTAGAAAGTTATATTCAAGACATAGGTCTTTTGTTCAAAAAATTCAATTTGTAGCAAAGTGCTGTTTTGGGTCCAAAGTGGCATTCATACCAATGTATATACTTTTTGCATTGGCTATAATGGATGCCATTTTAAGAGGTTGCTTATGTGGGTGCTGGCCTTGAATACTGCAAGTATGCACAATAGGCAGATCATGTTAATCTGATGTTACCCTATTGAAGGTGTTTTCAGATTGAGTGCTGTGGCTAGCCTATGCCCTTAAGCTCACACAGCTGATGTGCAATTGTCCAACAGCAAGAAGGACCTCTTCACCAGTGTTACTGATAAGAATCATCAATAACTTTCAGGCTAATCCCTGTCTGTTGCCAGGTTAGAAGTAGTATTTAGTTATTTCTGCTGCTACTTAATTGAAGAAGTCTTATGGGACTGGTGTGGCATATGGTTCTCATTTCAAGGATTCTCCTCAGTTTCTGTGCTGTGTTTCTATCTCTTTATCCTTCCTGCTTTATAGGGGGAAAGAGCAAAGGATAAGCAGCTGCAAGAGGGATGGAGGAAGAGAAGGATTCTCTGCGTGATGCAACATGGAGGATTTCTCCAAGCACAGCCTCAGCAAGTATGTTACACCTCCACTTCACTAAAGAGTGCTCAGTGAAATATGTCACTTGTTGAGGCATCCCTGCAGCCTCATCCATGAGCAATGGATGCTCAGTTATTGAGTACATTCTAATAACCTTTTTTTTGGTAGGAATTAAGGAATATGGAGATAGTGTGGGAAGTGGAGTTGAACAACCATGATCTTACTAAAGAGCAGAGCAGACTCAAGGGATTACACGTGTTCCTATTCTTTATGCTCTAATGCTCTAGAAGCCAACAGAAAGCAAACATTCTGAATCAACATTATTTCATACAATACTGACCTAATTACTTGGATATTCCCTTAATGCTGTCTTCTGTCTACCTTTGCCTATCTATGCAGTGATTTCATGGTACTGCAGCATATCTGACAATAAAAGCTGCTGAATATCACCGCACCATAAGAAATAGGAACAGGAGTTGACCATTCAGTCCATAACACCTGCTCCGCTATTCAATAGAATCACAGCTGATCCAACACTTCTCAGTCCATTTTCCTGCAATTTGCTTGTAACCCTTGATTCCCCAACTGATCAAGAATCTATCTGTATCAACCTTAAAGGTACATAAAGGCTCTGCGCCTCCTCCCCAAAAATCTCTGTGGCAAAGAGTTTCAAAGACTCTCAACCCTCTGAGAAAAGAGTTTCCTCTTCATTTCAGTTTTATATTGACACCCCTTTACTTTGAAATATCCCTTCTGGTTTCTTCCGAAGGTCCAAAAATGTGCAGGATAGGTGGACTGGCCAAGCTAAATTGCCCATAGTGTCCAGGATTGTGTAAACTTGGTAGATTAGCTATGGTAAATGCAGGATTACAGGGTGAGGGTAGGGTATGGTGTGGGGTTTTGGCGGGTCAGTGCAGACTCAATAGGCAAATGGCCTCTTTCTGCATTGTGGGGATGCTATGATTCTAGTTATATTCTATGTCAGACAAATGCAAGTTTAGGAACTGCATCTCAATTATTATTTCAGTATTACGAAGTCTCTAACCACTGCTACTTTGGTTTATAGACTGTGCATGCTATCAAGCCTTGGAGGATAGGAAACTGCAAAATCCTATTAGCTGCAACTAGTTTTTTAAAAATCATTTACAGGATGAGGGTATCCACGACCCCTAATTGTTTAGACTCAACCACATTGCTGAGGATCTGGAGTCAGTGTCTTGTACGTAAGGATGATGGTTTCCCTCCCTAAAGAACAAAGGGGTCTTCCCGACCATCAGCAATAAATTTCTGGTTAATGTTAGACTCTTAATTCCAGATTTTTATTCAAACACGGATCCCCAGAACATTACCTGGGTCTCTGGATTAACAGTCCAACAGTTATACAACTAGGTCATTACCTGGAAATTAAAGGTAGTGACAAGATTTGAAAATAATGTTGAATTGATACTGGCAACAGAGTTTCACCCAGTCAATACATGCTACTTTAATCAACATTTAGCATGAAAAGATCCAAATATGATTAATTCCTAGATAAAATTCAATATATCAAGAGAGCAGTATGCAATGAACAATTAGTGCACCTCACTCCAAGTCACTGATTAGTAGCAATGGTGTCCAACCAGTTCAAAGCCATCAGGACAATAATCCAGATAATCCTCTCTCCTTTGGTTCCTTTTCATTTTAAATGAAGCACAAATTTAGTACACACATGTATGAACAATGCAGGTAGCAATCAAAAGAGCCTTCAAAATATCAATCATGCAGCAGCATGTCTGAAGTGTAGTATAGGATAATCAAGGCTTCACCAAGCTACGTGCACATTGTATAAACATGAATGCATGATTTTAAAATAGAAACCAACTTATCTACACATTTAGCAGTTAATCTGATGTCCTAAATAGTTACAGCAAAATCTAACTGCAACTGCTTTGATTCTCTGCTTCCTACTCCATGCCTGCGAAGGAAAATGCATTCTGTCCTCTGAAGTTCAAGCACTTGTATTATCATCCAGACCACAATGCATGACATAACCTTGAATCCAACTCAAATATCATCATTAGTACATCTTGTGGTGTTGCACTTAGGGATCCCTTCTGTGGCCACCTTTATTTGTCATTTATATAAACGATTTGGATTAGAATATAGAAGGCAAGTTGAGTAAATACATGGATTACGCCAAAATTAGTGGTAATATGGACAGTGAACAAATTATCTAAGATTACAAAGAGATCTTGATCAATTGGATCAAAGGGCTGAGGAGTGGCATATGAAGTTTAATTTGGATAAATGTGAGGTCTTCCATTTTGGTAAAGCAATCAAGGGTAGGACTTTTGCAATTAATGGTAGGGCCCTGGGTAATGTTGTAGAACAGAGAGACTTGGGGCTTCAGGTACATTGTTCTTTGAATGTTGCATCAATGGTAGAGAGGAGAAAGTGAGGACTGCAGATGCTGGAGATCAGAGCTGAAAATGTGTTGCTGGAAAAGCGCAGCAGGTCAAGCAGCATCCAAGGAACAGGAGAATCGACGTTTCGGGCATAAGCCCTTCTTCAGGAATGAGGAAAGTGTGCCCAGCAGGCTAAGATAAAGGCGATGGAGGAGTCCAAGGACCTGCTTGTCCTTGGTGGAGTGGGAGGGGGAGTTAAAGTGTTGGGCTATGGGGTGGTTGGGTTGGTTGGTCCGGGTGTCCCAGAGGTGTTCTCTGAAACGTTCCGCAAGTAGGCGGCCTGTCTCCCCAATATAGAGGAGGCCACATCGGGTGCAGCAGATGCAATAAATGATGTGTGTGGAGGTGCAGGTGAATTTGTGGTGGATATGGAAGTATCCCTTGGGGCCTTGGAGGGAAGTAAGGGGGGAGGTGGTGGGCGCAATTTTGCATTTCTTGCGGTTGCAGGGGAAGGTGCCGGTAGTGGAGGTTGGGTTGGTGGGGGGTGTGGACCTGACGAGGGAGGTTAAGAAGGCATTTAACATGCTTGCCTTCATTGCTCAGATCTTTGAATGTAGGAGTTGGGACGTCATGTTAAAATTGTACAGAACATGGTGAGACCTCTTCTGGAGTACTCTGTGCAGTTCTGGTTGCTCTGCTATAGGAAGAGTATTATTAAATTGGAAAGGGTTGAGATAAGATTGACCAGGATGTTGCTGGGAATGAAGTTTTTGATGGGCTGGGACTCTTTTCACTGGAGTATAAAAAGTTGAGGGGTGAGTTTTTCGAGGTTTATAAAACCATGAAATGCACAGATCAGGGTGAATAGCAAAGGTATTTTCCCCAGGGATGCAAAACAGGTACCAAAGTATCACCACTGATAAGAGTAATTATAATTGACAAGTTTACTGAGGAACTTTTCATTATTTCACAAAAATCCTGTTGCTTTGAGCTCTATGTTTTCTGAGCCTTGCCAATATTAAATAATACTAAGCATTTTAGAACACTGTGACCATATGCCGCAGATATAGTGGGATTAGATAACAAAAAGAAATAAATAATACATTCTGATTTATATAAATTTAAAAATCTTGAAAATGCAATTGCTGATGTGAATAATATATCTTTATTGTAAAATAATGTATGTAATCTCCCTGCTCCTTGTGGACTTGGAATAATAGCCAAATTATATGCATTGATGGATTACCCCTGCACAGTTGTAATTACTTGAGAAGCATTTCATTTCAATGTTTCCTGACACCCAAAAGCAGCAGCAGAAACTCAAACACAGGAAACAGGGACTGAAAGGAAAATTAACTCATCTTAGTTAAAGATTAATTTTGAAAACTACAACTGTTCTGATGTGGCATTTTCAGTTAGATCCTCAAATAGTTAAGTTCTGGCCATCAATCAAAGTGAACTAACTAAAGGGTTTTGAGTATGCAGGGAGCAAATTGAAAGAATCTGTATGTCAGAATGTACGCAAGCTGGTCACCTCCAATACCAAACAAAGGTGACTGCAAAGAAATAGTACCAGATGTAAAAGCTAGAGCTTCACATGAGTAAATAAAAAAGATCAAAGGAAAAACCTGCTTAATTGTCCACAAGAAAAAAAACTAAATTGTGGCTAGCTCTCATTTCTGAATTGCTGATGCTGGTACAAAATCGATCTTCAGTAAGCAAGCTATGTCACAACTATTTTTTTGAGTTGGTTCCATTTGGAGCTATTACAGTATGGGAAAATACACTCACCTTATTACAACATCATATTCATCAATTCTTGACCCAAGGGATTTGTTGGCCACTATTCCTCCATTGCCCATGATAATGCATCGCTTGCAGGTTAAACTGAAAAAGACGAAGACTATTTACCATATCTGGAAGTTTCCAAATAAAGGGAGCATTTCAATTGCAAATCTAAATTTACACAGTAATTCTGATGTTCACTGCACTATTGTTAATAGAAAAATAATACAAAACTCCAGTGACATCATCGCTGTGGTTTTGGAGGCACCGACAATAAGGCCAGGACACAAAGAGTTCACTGTGGTGTTGCGTATTAAACTGAAGCAGAAACAGACTCTATGTACCTTTTGAAGTCCAGTTCACAGGAAAGAGATTGACTCTATAGTTTGTGAGTAATCCTCACAACACAACGCAAAGTTATAGTTGCTGCATAACATTTGTGCAAATAGAAAGAGCTCCCAAATATATTGTAAACTGTCATGCCTAATTAAGTGTTAGTTATACAGGAATAAATTCAGCTAATGTGTAATCTTAGCGAGTTTGGAGAAGATTTGTAGCTCAGGCTGAGGTTCTAAATCTAAGTTTGCTGCTGAGCTGGAAGGTTCATTTTCAGATGTTTCGTTACCATACAAGTAACATCATCAGTGAGCCTCTGGTGAGGCTTCACAATGTGTAATCAATTGGAAAAAAGGTTAGTTTTCACGTAGAGAACATTTTTAATGTAGAGGAACAGTGTTCTCTGGCAGAAACTTTTATCTATTCGATAGCAAAGGAGGAAAAGGACTCAATGTTTCCTTACAGTACAGAACCATGAACTAATAATTAGAAGAGCATTAGTTTAAAAATAGGGTAGGAAAATAAAGTTTATTATGCAGGAACCAAATCAAAAGCATCAAGGGAGAGTGGAGGAAATAAATTCAAACTAATATGGAACAATAAAAAGCAGGTTGTTCCCAACAGGTTTATTAAAATCTTTGAGGATGTACCATAGTTGCAGAATGAAGGCAAGTGGATATCTTGCATTTTTACTTCACAAAGCAGTTGATATAGTCTTTGACATGAAACTAATGGCTAAAGTAAAATCTCATGGGATCATGAAGGAAATTTAGATTCAGAGTATTAATTTGCGAGATAATAGGAAACAGAAAGGAGTTATCAATGGCAGTAATTCTAATTGAGCAGCTGTGACTGTCAAAGTTCCCCACGGATATAACCTGCAATTCCTTTTGTTCACAATATTTATTAAACATCTCAATGAAGGTAACATGAATATAAAATACAAGGAAATAATCAATTTGTATAAAATGTATTTTTTCAATTTTCAGCTTTTTTTGCTTTTAAGAGTAACATATTTTCACTCATCGTATGAATCACAAGGTATATTAAATCTCTCAAATAATTTTTGGGCTAATTAATGCATGAGTGATGAACTGAGAAACTATATGAGGGCAAACATATGCTAGGTTATCAGCTAATGTCCTTCCTGTAGGTGGAATAACAATTTTGGCAAGAACCTGGCCTGACATGTAGAGATTAATAACATTAATCTAAATCATGTGGACTTCATTAAAAGACAGAATGCAGCTGATGATATCCAATATATGATGTCATTTTTTTTCAATTTGAAGAACAGGTGGTCACAATGGCCTAACAATTTTAAAGAAGCAAAAATGCACTTGAGTAATATTTACTTTGTACCGTGGATAAATCTGGATGTGGACCAGACTATCTGAGGCCATTTCAAGCTCCTGGGCCTAGGTTTTGCTGCAATACTCAACCTCTCTATCATAGCAAAAATGGCAGACAATCCCAAACATTTGAAATCTAATCCCCCAATATGTTTGCATGGGGAGTTAATGGGTCCAAGTTAAAGTTTCAAGAACTTAAATTTTGTGGAGGCAGCTACCCCAAGAAATCAGCTGCTTCCTCCACTTCTGTCTTAATTTGGTGACATGGATGTCTGAAATATGAAAAGTGTGGATTAAACATAGGAGAAGATCTAAACATTGTGGGATTATTCAGATAGCCCTTTGGAGAGTTAAAGTCCTAGGAGCCAATTTGGATATAACACCAGGACAATTCAGGAGATTGGCTGTTCTTTGAGGAAGGGAAGATGTCCTATGGGCTGATTAAATCACAGGCATGAATGTATGCAAAAACTGTATAAACTGTAAGCATCAAGCTCACTAGAACAGTCAACAGACCTATCAAAGGCACTGCTGAAAGCACCTGGCAAAGGGAATTGTCAGTTGTGTCAGAGGGACCTAGCAAGACGAACTCTGAAATACATGCCAAAAGTGTCAAATGTAACTGTCAAAAGTATCAAGAGGAATCACCAAAACCTATTGTTAAAGCAAGATGTTAAGGTGTCAATACATTTAAAAGTCCTGCCCCTTAAAAACTTGAAAAAATCACCTCGAGAGTTTAAAAGAAAAGCATTATTTGGTCTGTCCATTGACCGATGCCTGAGGACTGGATCAGTGCTGCATCACTGATACTGCATCTGTAGAGTGTCTGTCATTTCACAGAATGATTGACAACTCCAAGTTTCGACCTCAGACTAGGAATTCCAATGTTTGTTTTTAGTAGTCATTATGTGCCTGAATAAAATGTTTGTTATTATAAGGCTTTCAATCAGAATTGGAAATGTTGTAAATGGGATTTTATTGAAATTGAAATACTTATTATCACTTGCATTTCATAATAAATAACACAGTAAATTACAGTGAAAAGCTTCAATAGTTGCCAAAGTCCAGCGCCATTTTGAATACATTAAGAATGAAAAAGTCTATCTTCATTCCTCCACCTTGCTGCAACCTGAACTAGATCCACCAACATCGGCGTCATCACCCTTTAGTTGCTGAACCCACACTTACCCTGCAACTAGGAATCCCTGGCTCCGAGCCTACTCCAATGGGGGGCTGCTGCTGCCATCGCATTTATAACCAGAGGTTCCTGCTCTATGCCACTTCAATGATGCTGCCAGAAATTCCTGGTCTGGGCCTCTTGCAACCAGAGGTCCCTGGCTTCACTGCCAGGCCAGGCTGCTGCTGCCTTGCCAAGAGTCCCACTACTTATGTCTCCTCCGAGATGTTGCTTTGCCAGTGCCACCACCTTGATAAGTCTGTTGCTAGCTCTGATCGCTAGAGGAGCTTTGCTGCCACTGGTGCCACCCCCAAATGGCAGGAGGATGACCTTACTGCCACTGTGGTCACTGCTGGCTCCAACCATCGGGAGGCTACCTCTATTCTGCACAAAACCTACTCTTGCTGCTGCGCCAGTGCTGCTGACCAACCTGCTGGAAATGGCTTCAAAGAAAATAAAAATGAACGAAACAAACAATAGAGAAAAGAAAAAGAGCAAAAGTGAAAAGAAACAAAAGATGAGCCCCGGCTCAAGATTCCACATGCAGCCAGTGTTTCTTCAGTAAAGGTAAGTCTATAAAAGACACATGGAATTTTCTATTGTTTAATATCAGCATTGATCCTCATGTCTGTCCATGGTAGATAATGGATGAGTTGGCACAGGGCAACAGAAAAACGTATTGAATGGAGGCAACATTGGTTGTGGAATAAGGGCCTTAAACGGCCATGGGTGGAGTATACATGCATGGAATAAGAGGTGTTAAGACAGCTTGCAATGGCATTGGTTAGCATGGAAGGGAAAATGAGGAGTGAGTGGGGGTGGGGACATCATGTGAAGGATGAGGACTCATGGGATTTTTTATATTTTATCCTTTCTTAAAACGTTTTTGTACACAGTGCTAGAGCTGCCAGAAAGACTATAAGACCATAAGACATAGGAGTGGAAGTAAGGCCATTCGGCCCATCGAGTCCACTCCGCCATTCAATCATGGCTGATGCGCATTTCAGCTCCACTTACCAGCGTTCTCCCCATAGCCCTTAATTCCTCTAGACAACAAGAATCTATCAATCTCGGCCTTGAAGACGACTTCATTGAGTTGTAGAA
>NC_057720.1:28275771-28297022 GCF_004010195.1 Chiloscyllium plagiosum | reverse complement strand
GGACCAAAACTGGACATAGTACTCCAAATGGGGCCTAACCAGAGCTTTATAAAGTCTTAGTGGTACATCTCTGCTTTTATATTCCAACCCTCTTGAGATAAGAGACAACATTGCATTCGCTTTCTTAATCACGGGCTCAACCTGCATGTTTACCTTTAGAGAATCCTGGACTAGCACTCCCAGATCCCTTTGTGCTTTGGCTTTATTAATTTTCTCACCATTTAGAAAGTAGTCTATGTTTTTATTCTTTTTGCCAAAGTGCAAGACCTCGCACTTGCTCACGTTAAATTCCATCAGCCATTTCCTGGACCACTCTCCCCACCTGTCTAGATCCTTCTGTAGCCTCCCCACTTCCTCAGTACTACCTTCCTGTCCACCTAACTTCGTATCATCGGCAAACTTCGCTAGAATTCCCCCGGTTCCCTCATCCAAATCATTAATATATATTGCGAACAGCTGTGGCCCCAGCACCGAACCCTGCGGGACACCGCTCGTCACCGGCTGGCATTCTGAAAAAGAACCTTTTATCCCAACTCTCTGCCTTCTGTTAGACAGCCAATCCTCAATTCATCCCAGCAGCTCACCTCGAACACCATGGGCCCTCACCTTGCTCAGCAGCCTCCCGTGTGGCACCTTATCAAAGGTCTTTTGAAAGTCTAGATAGACCACATCCACTGGGTTTCCCTGGTCTAACCTACTTGTTACCTCTTCAAAAAATTCCAACAGGTTTGTCAGGCATGACCTCCCTTTACTAAATCTATGTTGACTTGTTCTAATCAGACTCTGCTCTTCCAAGAATTTAGAAACATTATCCTTAATGATGGATTCTAGAATTTTACCAACAACCGAGGTTAAGCTGATTGGCCTATAATTTTCCATCTTTTGCCTTGATCCTTTCTTGAACAAGGGGGTTACAACAGCCATCTTCCAATCATCTGGGACCTTTCCTGACTCCAGTGACTCTTGAAAGATCTCAACCAATGCCTCTGCTATTTCCTCAGCCACCTCTCTCAGAACTCTAGGGTGTTTCCCATCGGGGCCAGGAGATTTATCAATTTTAAGATTTTTTAACTTTTCTAGCACTATCTCTTTCGTAATGGCAACCATATTCAACTCAGCCCCGTGACACCCTTTAATTTTTGGGATATTACTCATGTCTTCCACTGTGAAGACTGACGCAAAGTACTTGTTAAGTTCTCCTGCTATTTCCTTATCTCCCATCACTCGGCTTCCTGCATCAGTTTGAAGTGGCCCAATGTCTACTTTTGCCTGTTGTTTGTTTCTTATGTACTGAAAGAAACTTTTACTATTGTTTCTAATATTACTGGCTAGCCTACCTTCATATTTGATCCTCTCATTTCTTATTACACTCTTTGTTATCCTCTGTTTGCTTTTGTATCCTTCCCAATCTTCTGATTTCCTACTGTTCTTAGCCACTTTATAGGATCTCTCTTTTTCTTTAATACATTTCCTGACTTCCTTTGTCAGCCAAGGTTGTCTAATCCCTCCCCGGTTAATCTTTCTTTTCTTGGGAATTAACCTCTGTACAGTGTCCTCAATTATACCTATAAACTCCTGCCATTTTTGCTCTACTGTCTTCCCGGTTAGCCTCTGCTTCCAGTCTATTTTAGTCAGTTCCTCTCTCATGCCCTCATAATTACCTTTATTCAACTGCAACATCATTACATCCGATTTTGCCTTCTCCCTTTCAAACTCCAGACTGAACTCTATCATATTATGGTCGCTACTTCCTAAGGGTTCCCTTATTTTAAGATCTTTTATAGAGTCTGGTTCATTGCAAAGCACTAGGTCCAGAATAGCCTGCTCTCTTGTGGGCTCCATGACAAGCTGTTCCAAAAAGCCATCCTGTAAGCATTCCATGAATTCCCTTTCTTTAGGTCCACTAGCAACATTATTTACCCAGTCCACCTGCATATTGAAGTCTCCCATGATCAATGTAACCTTGCCTTTCTGACATTCCTTCTCTATTTCCCGGTACATGTTGCGTCCCTGGTCCTGACCACTGTTAGGAGGTCTATACACAACTCCAATTATGGTTTTTTTGCCTTTGTGGTTCCTCAATTCCACCCACACAGACTCCACATCATCCGACGCTGTGTCATTCAATACCATAGATTTAATTTTGTTCTCAACTAACAAGGCAACCCCACCCCCTCTGCCCACCTCCCTGTCTTTTCGATAAGTTGAAAAACCATGGAGGTTTAACTGCCAGTCCTGACCCCCCTGTAACCAAGTCTCTGTGATGCCTACTATATCATAATCATTCACTATTATCTGTGCCATTAGTTCATCGGCTTTGTTATGAATGCTACGAGCATTCAGGTAAAGTGCCTTAATGCTAACTTCCTTATCATTAGAGATGTTGGTAGTCATATGTCCTAAGTTATCCTTGCTTTTTACTGTATTCTCAGTCTGCCTCAATTTTAAATCCGCCTGGAAACATGCTATCCTGCTGCTTATCTTGCCATTTACCTCCATACTCCCTGTCCATTTCACTTCCCCTTCCCCCCAACTCAGAAGTTTAAAGTCCTACTGACCACCCTATTTATCCTCTTCGCTAGAACATTGGTACCTGATCGGTTCAGGTGGAGACCGTCCCAACGGTACAGATCCCCCCTGTTCCAAAACTGATGCCAATGCCCCATGAAGTGGATGCCAATGCCCCATGAAAGGCTTCCAGATAGGTCATTTCCGCACTTGGCATCCTTCTTCCTACATCCAGGATTGTCAGCCCTGAGTTTAAATATAATTTGCTCCACAAATTGAAAATCTAACGTTTAGATAGACATTTTAAGAAATTGAATTCAGAGACTCACAAATTCTTGTGACTGCATATATGATGAACGAACCAAAATCAATGCTTTATACATGACAATAAGGAGCTTGTCCCATATTATTTTCTTTGATACAACTAAAGTCAACATTCTTTCAAAAGATATCAGAATCTCCAGGAAAAAAAACTCTCAAGGTGGTAACAGCAAATTTATGGTTATCTAGTGGTATTCAATGGGTTGGTTGAAGATGTCACACAACTATTTGATAATTACTGAGGAATAATACACAGGGATTGACTTGTCATTGCCACATAATATTAATGGATATCGATATATTCATCGGTACACTATGTTTGATGTAGGGGCATATTAAGGAATGCAACTTGGGAAAACCTGAAAGTCAAATAGCTGCTTTGCGGTCAGAGATAACTGAAAGTAATCAAAATTAAAACTGAGCAACATTTCAAAATTAATAAAGTTGTAAGGTATACAACTTAGTGACTTTTGAGAAGATTTGTAGTTCATATGTTCTGGGTGTAAATTTGCTCGCCGAGCTGGAAGGTTTGTTTTCAGCCGAACTTGGTAACATCATCAGTGAGCATCCAGTGAAGCACTGGTTTTCTGTCCCGCTCTCTATTTATATGTCTTGGTTTCTTAGGGTGGGTGATATCATTTCAAGTTGTTTTTCTCAGAGAATGGTAGATGGGGTCCAAATTGATGTGTTTATTAATGGAGTTCCGGTTAGAATTCCATGCTTCTAGGAACTTTCGTGCGTGTCTGTTTAGCTTGTCCTAGGATGGATGTGTTATCCCAGTCAAAATGGTGTCCTTCTTCCTTTGTATGTGTTTTTGTAGCTAGTTAATGTTCATGTATCCTGGTGGCTAGTTTTCTGCCTGCTTGTCTGATGTACTTTTGTTACAGTCCTTGTATGGTATTTTGTAAATGCCATTTGTTTTGCTGGTTGTTTGTGTAGGGCCTTATAGGTTCATTAGCCACTGTTTAAATGTGTTGATAGGTTTGTGGGCTACCATGATGCCAAGACGTCTGATAGTTTGGAAGTTATTTCAGAAATGTCGTTGATATAAGGTAATGTGGCTAGAGTTTCTGGGTGTGCTTTGTCTGCTTGTTTGGGCTTGTTATTGAGAAATTGGTGTCTACTGGCTATCCATTCTTCTTGTATAGGAATATTTCTTCTGCTCTTGGTAGTCTCTGTGTGCTGCTGCTTGCTGAAATAATGTCCTGATGCAGCTCCATTTGTGGGTGTTGCTTCTGTAGTTAAGTATGTGGTCTGTGTCTTGTTTCCCTGTACATGCATGGTTTGAAGCTCCCCATTAACTGTTCACTCTGCTCTGACATCTAGGAATGGGCGTTTGTTGTCATTCTCCTCCTCTTTTGTGAATTTTGTGCCAGTAAGGATATTGTTCATGGTGTTGTAGGTTCCCTATATTTGTTCTGTTTTGTGATGACAAAGGTGTCATCCATGTAGCAGACCCAAAGTTTAGGTTGGATAGTTGGGAGGGCTGTTTGTTCGAGCCTCTGCGTTACTGCTTCTGCTAGGAACCCTGATACTAGTCATTCCCATGGGTGTTCTGTCGACTTGCTTGTCGGGTCTTGCTATTGAAATTGAAATGGGTGATAAGGCACAGGCCAACTAGCTTGATTATGTTATCTTTGCAGATGAAGTCTGATGTTTGTGTCTTTGGTTCTTCTAGTAGTGCAACCAGTGTTTCTTTGGCCAGGTTGATGTTAATTGATGTGCACAGGGCTCTCACATCAAAGGAGACCATTATTTCATCCTCTTCTATCTTTATGTCTTTGATGATGTTCAGGAATTCTTGGGCAGAGCGAACAGTCAATGGGGAGCTTCAAACCAGCGTATACAGGAAAACACCACACATAGACCAAATAACTACAGAAACAATCATCCCAACACACACAAACGGAGCTGCATCAGGACATTATTTCAGCGAGCAACAACACACTACAGCACCCAGGAACTAGGAAGAGCAGGAGAAAAATACCTGTACTGCGTATTCAAAAAGAATGGATACCCAATAAATACAGGGAGACAGTGAGGTCTGCAGATGCTGGGGAGTGTGTGTTGCTGGAAAAGCACAGCAGGTCAGGCAGCATCCAAGGAGCAGGAAAATCGACTTTTTGGGCCTGACCCTTCCTCATTCCTGCTCCTCAGATGCTGCCTGACCTGGTTTCATTTTCCAACACACTCTCAACCCAATAAGTACAGTCCACCAATTTCTCAACAAAACGCCCAAACAAGCAGACAGAACGTGCCCAGAAACATTAGCCACATTACCTTACATCAACGACATTTCTGAAATGACTTCCAAACTATCAGACGTCTTGGCATCATGGTAGCCCACAAACCTACCAACACACTTAAACAGTGGCTAATGAACCTAAAAGGCCCAATACAAACCACCAGCAAAACAAATGGCATTTACAAATAACCATGCAAGGAATGTAAGAAATAGTAGATCAAACAAGCAGGCAGAAAACTAGCCACCAGGATACATGAACATTAACTAGCCACAAAAAGATATGATCCACTATCACTAGTATCCTTACATACAGATAAAGGAGGACACCGTTTTGACTGGGACAACACATCCATCCTAGGACAAGCTAAACAGAGACACACGAGAATTCGTAGAAGCATGGCATTCTAACTGGAGCTCCACCAATAAACACATTGATTTGGACTCCATCAACCATCTTCTGAGAAAAAGAACTGGAAATGATATCATCCACTCTAAGAAACCAAGACAGAAATAGAAAGCAGGACATGACACCAATGCTTCACCGGAGGCTCACTGGTGATGTTACCTAGTATGGTGACGAAACCTCTGAAAATGAACCTTCCAGCTCAGTGCACAAACCGAGGTATAAAGTTTCTTAAAATGAAAAAACACTAATATAAATTTTTGAACATCTTCTCACACACAGAAAAACATCAAGTAGCTTCACAGCAAGGTAGACAATAAGCTTCAACATGTAGGACGGAGAAAAAGAAAAGATGGACGGAGAGGTAAAAGCAGTTTAAGAAGGTTTTCAAAATAAAGAAGGAAGGGAAGGATAAAGATGCCAAGAAAAAGGAAGGAAAAGGGCCTGGGTGAAGAAGCAGTTACTGATAGTGGAACTAAAAATATATAGTAAGGCTGAATGCATGAATATAATGCTGGAGGAATAATCACAGAGGTAAAGAGTGACTCTCTTTCGAAACTTAAAGGAAAGAATTACTATCTTAACGACAGTGTTTTCAACCAAGATTGTGATCAGAGCTTTGTAAGGATAGGGGTGTATATTGTAGAACAAGTTAAATGCAGTCAGTGCATTTTGATTGAGTCATAGCTTCGGGAATATATTCAACAGATTACTTTATGAACACTGACACAAATTATGTATTCCTGATGGACAATACGCAATGAAAAAGTTATGCTGATGCATGTCTCTAAGGCGTTTTTTTAACCCTTTAACTTTAGTACTGAATGAAAAGACCTGTGACTTCCAGAGCCATAAATAAACCACTTATCTGACATCTCTGAAGTCCATTCAAATTTACTGCTAATTTCTTAAATCAGACCATGCATAAGGAACAAATTACCATCATATCAGAGTAGCTGCAAAAAGATAGGGAAAATTTATTGACATCCTAAGGAATCTAACCAGTGTCTGAAGCCAGAATATGTATAAAATATGAACCTTTGTTTGGAAACACTCAACATGAAAGTCACTGGGCATGCCTATCAGCCATGGAAACAACTGTGACCTATCAATATCAAAATAATTGCTTCTCAGCTGTTAGTGGAAATTTGAGGTTGCTTATTTCAAACATTTTGCGAGAACTGCCTCGTCTCGGAAATAATTTATATTTCCCTTAAAAGTATAGTTGCACTGTTCCTTTCTATATTCTTGTACCTACCTGTCCAGATATGAAGTCAAAGTGTAGTGCTTAGTTATCCCCAGAATCTTCTGTATAACTGACTCTGTAAAAACAAAAATGACAGAAAACCAAATTCAGCAAAAGCAGCAGCTTTTATTATGCATTTTGTCTATCCCTTTCTAAATATTCCAGATTAAAGAATAAAATCACAGAACTGATGTATTGAATTTCAAACTTATTTCCCCTCAAAACAAGAGGGATGTTCTGATGTTATTCTTCAATGACAACACAGTGCTGCAGTTTTTCTGTTCACCCTCATGTTATACAAACCAATACACCCCACCAAGTTAGTTCAAATAATGACAGCTGCATGATCTGTTCAGACTGCGAATTCTTCCAAAACCTCATCAAAAAACTACTCAAGAAACTTCCAGGTTAAAATACATTGGCAAGACAGTAATTTCACATGTCTAATACGATATTAAAATATACTAACAGGTGAGGATACAGACATGGGTAAGAGTACAGGAAGACAGATGGTGTATTTTTAGGATTTCAATTAACCTTTCTGCCTCGGTTAGTTTATTGATCACGAAATACAAGAAAATTATAACACATAACATACAGCAAGCAATACAGCACAGGAATGAGTTCTTTGGCCCAGATGTTGTGCCGAACATGACGCCAAATTAAACTATTTCCTTCTGCCTAATCATGGACCATATGCCTCCATTCCTTGCATGTAACTGCCTCCACCACCACCAGTCCTCTGGCAGCACATTCCAGATACCTAACACTCTGAGTAAAACCTTGCCCCTCGCAACTCCTTTGAATTTTCCCCCTCTCACCTTAAATGATTCCCCTCTAGTATTAGACATTTTAACTCTAGGAACAAGATTCTGACTGTCAGCTCTATCGAAGCATCACATAATTTTATTGATGTCTATGAAGTCTCTCCTTAGTCTCGAAATGTCTATCAAGTCTCCCCTCAGTCTCAGTGATCCAGATAAAACAACCCTAGTTTTTCTAGCCTCTCCTTATAGCTCATACAAATTTTTACATTTGTAAGAATTGTAATCTAATACTTCAATTAAGAAACCAGGTTAGACTACACCAATCAATTTTCTAATACGCTGCAAAACTGGCATTATAAACTAATTTGCAGCACTGCACTGTAATTGTCAGCCCTTCTGCACTCAGCACTGAAGCAATGTACTTAGCCCTGAACTTGGAAAAAGCTACCCACAAAGACTGACATCTGTAGTAGCGTGGATTTCATCTTTACTAACATCAATTTGAAAGGTGGCACCAAGTCAATGTGATTGCCAAGCATCTGACAACTGTGACACCATTAAGCAGAATAAACAGCCTCAACATATTCCCAGGTAACAAATCAGGAAGTTTGGAATTGCTAGCAGAAAAAAGATATTTGGATGTAGACATATGAAGCTAAAATATCACTGACTTCTTAATGCCTTTTGTTAAGCTGGAAGACATTAGAATAAATAATCACAGGAATAATATGTCTTCTACATCATAAGTCACACCATACAAGTTGAACCCATTTTTCAAAGCTCAAAAATAATGTTTTTGCAAATACTCAGTATTTACATTTCCTCCTCAATATGCTAGAATACGATGAATAGTTTTGTGCTCCTTGTCAAAGGAAAGATATATTGGCATTGGAGGCAGTCCAGTAAATATTCATTCGGCTGATACAAAGTGTGGAAGGACCATCTTAACAGGAGAGGTTGAGTAGATTGGGCCTATACTAATTGGAGTATAGAAGAATGAGATGTAACCCATTGAAACATACAAAATTTTGACAGGGTATTGATCAGTGGTGTGCTACAAGGATCAGTATTGGGTCCAATGCTTTTTGTCATTTATATAAAGGACTTGAATGTGAAAATAGGAGGTATAGTTAGTAAATTTGCAGATGACACCAAAATTGGAATTGTTGTGGACAGTGAAGAAGGTTACCTCAGATTACAACAGGATCTTGATCAGATGGGTCAATGGGCCAAGGAGTAGTAGATGGAGTTTAATTTAGATAAATGTGAGATGCTACATTTTGGAAAGGGCAGGATTTTAACATTTAATGGTAAGGTCCTGTGGAGTGTTGCTGAACAAAGAAACCTTAGAGTGCAGGTTCCTAATTCCTTGAAAGTGGAGTCACAGGCAGAAAGGACAGTGAAGAAGGCATTTAGTACACTTTCCTTTATTGACCAGAGTACTGAGCTAGGAGTTGGAAGGTCATGTTGCGACTGTACAGGACATTGGCTAGGTCATTTTTGGAATATTGTGTGCAATTCTGGTCTGCCTCCTATCGGAAAGATGTTGTGAAAAATGAAAGGGTTCAGATAAGATTTACAAGGGTGATGCCAGGGTTGGAGGGATTGAATTATTGGAAGTGGCTGTATGGGCTGGGGCTGTTTTCCCTGGAATGTCAAAGACTTAGGTAAGATCTTATAGAGTTTTATAAAACCACGAGGGGCATGGATAAGGTAAATAGACAAGGTCTTTTCCCTGGATTGGAGGAGTCCATAACTAGAGGACATAGCTTTAGGGTGAGAGGGCAAGTTTTAAAAGGGACCTAAGGGGCAACTTTTACATGCAGAGAGTAGTGCGTGTATGGAATGAGCTGCCAGAGGAAGTGGGGGAGGCTGGTACAATTACAACATTTAAAAGGCATTTAAGATGGGTATATGAATAGGAAGGGTTTAGAGGGATATGGGCCAAGTGCTGGCAAATGGGACTAGACTAATTCAGGATATCTGGTCAGCAAGGACAAGTTGGACTGAAGGGTCTGTTTCCATGCTGTACAGCTCTAACGACTCTATGTGGAATGATTATTTCCTCACGTGGGAGAGTCTTGGACTAGACGGTATAATCTCAGAACAAAGGGTCACCCATTTAAGACAGGAATGAGGAGGAATTTCTTCTCTCAGACGGTTGTTAAAGTATGGAATTCCTTACAGTGGAGGACTGTTGAGGCTGTCATTAAATATATTCTAAGTTGAGCTAGACAGATTTTTCATTAGTAAGAGAATAAAGGGTAATGAAGAAAAGGCAGGAAAGTGGTGTTGAGAATTATCAGATCATTCATGATCTCATTCAATGGTGGAGCACACTTGATCTGAATCGCTTACTTTTGCTCCGACACATTATGGCCTTATGAACCATTGGCCTGCTAGCAATGGAGGAGTGGGGCACATTCTGGAATGTAAGTTTGCAAACTGTGTTTAAGTACAGTTCTGCTGCTAACGGTCCATAGCACCTCACGGATGCCTAGCCTTGAGTTGCAAGATTTTTTCAAAATCTGTTCCATTTAGCACAGTAAGTGCCATACAACACAACGGAGGATATTCTCAATGTGAAGAGTTCCGTGGCAAGTAACTTACCTCCAAACTCCCCTGCAAGACACAAGTCATGATTGTGAAAGGACTGTGAGATTATGCTGTCTGGTCCCAGACTCACCCACATGAGGAAACCTTTCCACATCTACCATGTTAAAATTTGGAATGTTTCAATAAAGTTACATCTCATTCTTCTATATTCCAATAGGTATAGGCCCAAGCTACTCAACCTCTCCTGTTAAGACAGTTCTTCCAAACTTAGAATCAGCCTATTGAATTTTCACTGGACTGCCTCCAATGCTATTATATTTTTCCTTTGATAAGGACAACAAAACTATCTATCGTATTCCAGCATATTGAGGAGGAAATGTAAATGCTGGTGGCTTGGATAAGTGTGGCACACATAGAACTCAAGAATTTCAATATCATCCAGAATAAAGTAGCTCACTTGAGTGGTGAACCTGTGGAATTCACTATCTTAGAAAGCTGTCAACGCCAAAACATTGTACGATTTCAAGAAGGAGATGGATTTGGACTTGGGGCTGGTGAGTTCTAAGGATATGGGGTGAAAATAGGCACAGGCTATCGAGTTGGATAATCTGTCATGATCATAATGAGTGAAGGAGCAGGTTCGAAGGAGAAAATGGGCTACTCCTGCTCTTATTTAACAAAGAGACATTAACAAAATGATTAAAGAGACGCTAGCAATGATGGCCTGCTTCTGTGCTGAAACCATTCTATGATTTTATGAGGGGGTCGTGTGGCATAGTGGTCATGTACCTATCTCTGCGTTAGGAGGCCCAGGTTCAGGTCCAACCTGATCCAGAGCTATATAATAACATCTTTGATCAAGATGATTGCAAAATATCCCTATGATTTTAAGATACCCTTGTCCTCCAACAGGATACAATAAAGCTGGTAGCCATGATGTGGTTGCAGGAGTTGGGCTGGGGCGGTCAAGGTCAGAAGTCACACAACACCAGGTTATAATCCAACAGGTTTACATGAAATCACAAGCTTTCAGAGTTCTGCTACTTTGTCACTTCACCTGACGAAGGAGTATACTCCGAAAGCTTGTACTTTCAAACAAACCTGTTGGATTATAATCTGGTGTCGTGTGACATCTGACCATACAATAAAGCTCAAAGAAGTTCTTGTGGCACAGTGGTACTTTTCCCACTTTGGGCCAGAACGTCTCGATTAAGGTCCTATGTGCCCAGGCGATGTATTGTAACATGTCTGAACAGGTTTATTAAAAACTGTAATGATAATTAAATACAAATGGTATATAGGAGAAAATGAAGACTGCAGATCCTGAAGATCAGAGTCGAGAGTATGGTGTTGGAAAAGCACAGCAGGTGAGGCAGCATCCGAGGAGCAGCAGAATTGACATGATGGGCATAAGCCCCTCATCAGAAATGAAGGCTTATGCCCAAAATGTCAATTTTCCTGCTCCTCGGATGCTGCCTGACTTGCTGTGCTTTTCCAATACCACACTCTCGACCCAAATGATATATAGTTAACATACAGATTGGCAAGGTCTTCAAGGTTCAGTTGGATGAATTTGTTAAACCAAAAATCAGTGAAAATCAATGAGTGTGATAAGCTTGGAATTTGGTAGAGGTTTGAGAAGATACTAGGCAGGAAACTAGTAAAACAAATTAGAGCAATTGGTTGGGAGAGGATACTAAATTAGTATGGATTGAAAATTAGTTAAAAAGACAGGAAACAGGAATAAACAAATCATTTTCAGGAAAGCAGATTGTTAGTCCTGGGTTTCAGCAAGGATCATTGCCTAGACATAATGTATATACATAATTTAGATTTGGAGACCAAATATAATATTTCCAAATTTGCGGATGAGTCAAAACTGGGTGGGAGTAGGAGTTGTGAGGATACAGTTAGGAGGCTTCAAGGGACTTGGAAAGGCGAAATGAATGGACAAATACAAAACAGAATATGACATTAATAAGTGTGAACTTGTCTATGTTGGTAGAAGCAAAACAGAAAGATAACATATTTCTTAAATGGTGAGAGATTGGTAAATACTAATGTCCAAGGAACCTGAGTATTATTGCTCATGAATAACTACAAATTGCCACACAAGTGCAGCAAGCCATCAGGAAGTCAAATGGTAAGTTGGCCTTTATCCCATCTGTGTTGAGGCAATTATATACAGTCTTAGTGAGACCTCTCCTGGAGTATTGTGTACATTTTGATCCTCTGATCTAAGGATGGACATTTTACAAGGAGATTGCTTTACAAGGAGAAATTGAGAAAACTTGGCCCTTATTCACTTGAGTTTTAAGAATAAAGGGTGATTTCACTCTTAAAAAATTCTTACAGGGCATGACAGGGTGGATGTGGATATTTCTTCTCGCTGATGAGTTGGAACCTGGGGAGTCTCAGAAATAGGAGTAGACCATTTAAGACTACATGAGAAGGAATTTTTAAAAATTGTAATGGAGAATTTTTGTATTTCTATGACTCCAGGTAGCTGTGAAAGCTCAATCATGGAGCGCGTTCAATACAGAAGTCACTAGATTTCTGAATACTAATAATATCAACGAGTATGGAGATTGTATGAAAAAGTGGTGTTGAAGTAAATGATCAGAAATATGCTAATTGAACAGCAGAGCAGTATCGATAAGCTGAATGGCCTGTGCATGCTCCTGTGCTTGTAAAAAAGAGAACAAAGGAATAATTTTTAACAAATCTAATGGCCCGGAAATTCCCACATTCAAATAATCATTTCTATAGACCTTGTGGAAATTGATACATGCCGTAGAAATTACCATCCATCTGGAATCCTCTTAAAATGTTAACCAGCCTCAGATACTTTAGAGGACTTTGACTCAAATAAGCTTATTAGTTATCAGGAAAAGATACAATATGAAAAATCTACTGTAACTTCTTGGTTACTATTAAAGTGAACCCTTGACTCATCACTGATCTTAACAACTACAAATCTCCTTTCTTGGATACCTGACACCCCGATCCATTCCCACTGGAACAGACACACTCGTCTTCCTGACCCAACAGCAAGTACCCCTGGACCGACGACAACAACTCAACCCTGCCAGACAAAGCATCTTTCCTCAGACAAACACCTTGACCTACCATAAGAGTTCAACCACTTACATGGTGCCTTATGCTCTTAACACACTTGCCCACACCACCCCCACACCTCACCCAAGTGCCCCTCAACCCCTCACCAATCTGTCCCCAACCACTTCTCTACTTTGTACCCTAACTCTTCAACACCTAAGTGTAATCCTATCCTATGTCCTCCACACCCAATTGCAATCCTACCTCCCTCACCCACAAAACTGCCATCCTATATCCCACCAACCACCGTCCCTCCAACACACACACACACACACACACACGTGTCATTCTACCCACCTCACTTACCTTATTTTTACACCTTGGCTATCAAACTGCCAACTGACATTTAAACTACAGAACATGAGCATTTACATTTGCCAATGAGGACTTAGTTTCCATTGTGATTATTCCTGAACACTGGTCTCCACCCCTTCACGAAACGTGGGTCCTGTCCAGGAAATTCCATCGTGGAATTGATCAAAAAGTAGGATTTTTTTTTTAAAATGTCTGAACAGTAGGGTTTCCAACCTTGATTGGAATTTGAGCCAATATTAATCCAGGATCATGCTATTAACCAAGCATTAACTTTAAATTTCTCTATTAAGTTCAAAAGAGAGGGAGAAAGCTAAAATATTCACTCATCGTACCTTTGATGGCCCTTAAATTCATACTGAATAAATCAGGAACAGACCTAACAAAACATTGAGTCTCATATGGAGTAGGAAATCTCAGTCCACTTTGGATTTTTGTTAAGACTAAAATAGACTCCATAAATCTATATTGATGTGAAGCCAACCACATTGTAAATTACTGGTAAACTTGGTACCAATTTTCTTTTAATCCATTCTTGGTTGCACGACTTCTGTTTATTTTGGTCAGGCTCCAACTACATACTTTATTCAGTTTCAGGCATCAAACCTCAGGAGCATAAGAAACAGAAGACGGAGGACATACAGTCGCACCAACGTGTTCAGCAATCATGGCCTTAACCTCATTTTCCAGCATGCTCTGCATGTTGCTAGATTCCATGAGACAACAAAAACCTGTTCATCTCAACCTTGAATGACATTTGATGACAGGGCATACAAAGCCCTCTGGGGTGGACAATTTCAAAGATTCACAAACCCTTTGAGTGAAGAAATGTTTTCTCATATCAGTTCTAAATTAGTAACCTTTTACCCTAAGGTTATGCCCCGGCATATATGACTTTCACCTCCAGGGCAAACAACCTTAGTGTCTACTCTGTCAAGTCTGTTCAAAATCATCTCACTTTCAAAGAGAATAACTTCCATTCTTCTAAACTCCAAAGAGTATATGCCCAATTTACTCAGCCTCTCATCCCAAGTGCCCGAGGCCTAGTGACCTTTCATTGCAACATATCAAATACAAATATATTGTTCCTCCTAGAGACTAAAACTACACACACAACTCCACGTGTTTTACCAAAGCACAGTACAAATTTCTTTTTTTTTATTATTGATTAGATTAGATTACTTACAGTGTGGAAACAGGCCCTTCGGCCCAACAAGTCCACACCGACCCGCCGAAGCGAAAGCCACCCACACCCCTACATTTACCCCTTACCTAACACTACGGGCAATTTAGTATAGCCAATTCACCTGGCCCTGCACATCTTTGGACTGTGGGAGGAAACCGGAGCACCCGGAGGAAACCCACGCAGACACGGGGAGAACGTGCAAACTCCACACAGTTAGTCGCCTGAGGCGGGAATTGAACCCGGGTCTCTGGCGCTGTGAGGCAGCAGTGCTAACCACTGTGCCACCGTGCCACCCATGTTCTTGTATTCCAACCATCCTGCAATAAAGGCTAATAAGCCTTCCTACATGCTTTTTGCACATGCACACTAATTTTCTACATTTTCAATGGAGTAAAGCTAAATTTCTCTGATGTTCACATTTAAAAGTTTCAAGCTATTAAAAAAATATTGTTTTTATTAATTGCAATGTAAATGCAAACACACAAATACAATATATTCAAACTGTGAACTTGTCATTCATTCACTTAACGAGTCTATATCTTGTGGAATCTCTTTGTTCCCTACTCAAAACTTAAATACAGAGAGAGATGTTTCCACTGGTAAGAGAACAGAGGATGCACGGGTACAGCCTCAAACCCTTTAGGACTGAGAAGAGGGGGAGTTTCTTCAGCCAAAGGATACCGAGTCTGTGGAACTCATTGCCACAGAAGGCTGTGAAGGCCAGGTCATTCAGTGCATTTAAGACAGAGACAGACAGGTTCTTGATTAGAATCATAGAACCCATACATAGTGGAAGCAGGCCATTCAGCCCATCAAGTCCATACTGACCCTTGGAAGAACATCCCACCCAGACCCATCCCCCTATCCTATCCCGTTTAATCCTGCATAAATTGTAGCTAATCCACATATCCTAGGTGGATAGAATCAAACCCAGGTCCCTGGTGCTTTGAGGCAGCAGTGCTAACCACAGAGCCAGCATGCCAGGTTCTGCTTCTTTGTAATGACCGACTGAATATTTTAGATTAGATTAGATTACTTACAGTGTGGAAACAGGCCCTTCGGCCCAACAAGTCCACACCGACCCGCCGAAGCGCAACCCACCGGAGCGAACCCACCCATACCCCTACATTTACCCCTTTAACCTAACACTACGGGCAATTTAGCATGGCCAATTCACCTGACCCGCACATTTTTGGATTGTGGGAGGAAACCGGAGCACTCGGAGGAAACCCACGCAGACACGGGGAGAACGTGCAAACTCCACACAGTCAGTCGCCTGAGTCGGGAATTGAACCCGGGTCTCTGGCGCTGTGAGGCAGCAGTGCTAACCACTGTGCCACCGTGCCGCCCACTATTTTGAGAGTAACAGTCTCCTATTATAGCTTGTTACTAAAAAAGACTTGGTGGAAATCAGGACAATCAAAATTCTTCTTCAAACATGATAAAAAGCACCAATTATTCAGATCTAAGAAGACTTCAACAGTTGCTTAAGTCAGGGGAACAAGGGTTATGGGCTGAAGAAATAGGGTTGACAAATATATCAGTCATGATCAAACGACAGAGAAGACTCAATGGGCCGATTGGGTTAATCTTGGTTCTATATCTTACTGTCGATATTCTCATCTAGCTTTCTAATTATCAGCCAAGTGATATATTACTTTTGGATTATTTGTCCAAATGCAAGTTTTCTTTCAAGTCATTCTGATTTGATTTGGGACGATTTCACCATTTCTTCATAGTTGCTAGAATCCTAGAATTCTCTTCCTAATAGCACCATGGATGTTCCTACACTCTAAGGACAGCAGCAGTCTGAGAAGACAGCTCACCGCCACCTTCTGCAGAGCAATTAGGAACAGGCAATAAATGCTGGCTTAGCCAGTGATACACACATTCCCTTGAACAAATAAGTTTTTAAAAAAAATCCTTTTGAGATGGCTAAAGAAAGACAAAAAATGAAAAAGGAAGCAGAATTATGGTCAAGCTGAAATTTAAAGAAAGCACTGGGATGCCATGGTTGACATGGCTCAGATTGTCTGAGATGACATTTCCAGGGTTGAGAGACTAAGGTGAGTGATGTCACAGATTAAAAAAAGGTCTGTGCAATTTGCAATATGTGATATCTGAAGCATTGTGTAAATTAAATCTTGCTGATCTTGCTAATCAGCTTCTGCTTATTTGTAATGATGCACTGAACATTCTGAGTGTAACAGTCTCCCATTGTAGCCCATTAATAAAAAAGACTTCATGGAAATACAGTATTTCCTCACTGATAATCAAAATCCCTGTTCGAACATAATAAAAAGCACCAATTATAGGGAAATAAAAAGACATCAATAGTTTTTTTAAAAGGAAGAACTGACATTTACACATTTTTAGGTCTTCAAATCTTCTTAAGTGCCTGTCAATATGAACATCAGCATTTTCAGTAGAGTCTAAAGTCAACAGATCAACTAGTCAGGTTTAATTGAAATTGATCTAAGGCATTTTTCAGATAAGAGAGGGGTTTCTGCAATTTGCCCAGGGGTACCCCACCTTAACCCAGTCGCAACCTTCCAACTCGGCAGCGCCGCTGGAACACTGACCGCCTCAACCTGTCACCTACTCCAACCTCTCACTCTCACAATGCACAGCCCTCCACTCCTTCCGCTCCAACCCCAAACTCACCATCAAACCAGCGGACAAGGTGGAGGGGACGGTATTTGTTTGGCACACTGACCCCTACTCCGCTGAAGCCAGACGCCAACTTGAAGAAACCTCCTCCTATTGCCCCCTTGTTCACGACCTCACCTCCCATCATCTCCCAGATCGTAAACAACCTCATCACCTCAGGGGATCTCCCACCCTTAGTTCGGGAACCTTGCACCGCCCGATTCTACCTCCTACACAAGATCCACAAGCCTGACTAACCCAGCCGAGCCATTGTCTTGGCCTGCTCCTGCCCCACCAAACTCATCTCCACATACCTTGATATTGCCCTGGTCCAGAAACTCCAGACATATGTTCGGTACACCACCCATGCCCTCCTTCACCTCCAAGACTTTTGTTTCCTTGGCCCCCAACACCTCAACGTCACCATGGACATTTAGTCCCTATATACCTCCATCCGCCATGAAAAGGGTCTCCAAGCCCTGCGTTTCTTCCTCTTCCAACCAGTACACTTCCACTGACACTTTCATTCGTTTGGTTGAACGAGTTTTCATCCTCAATAATTTCTCCTTTTAATCCTCCCACTTCCTCCAGACAAAAGGGGTAGCCATGGGCACCAGCATGGACCCCAGCTATGCCTGTCTTTTTGTCGGTTATGTGGAACAGTCCATCTTCCGTAGTTACACCGGCACCACTCCCCACCTTTTCCTCCGCTACATTGATGGCTGCATTGGCGCTACTTCATGCTCCCATGAGGAGGTTGAACAGTTCATCAACTTCACTAACACATTCCATTCCAACCTTAAATTCACCTGGACCATCTCAGACACCTCCCCCCACTTCCTGAACCTCTCCATCTCCATCAACGGTGACCAACTCAACACTGACGACATCTTCTACAAACCCACCAACTCTCATAGCTATCTGGACTACACCACCTCTCACCCTGCCTCCTGTACAAACGCTGTCCCTTATTCCCAATTCCTCTACATCCATTGCAGCTGCTCCAGGGAGGACCAATTCCACCACAGAACACACCAATGGCCTCCTTCTTTAAAGACTGCAATTTCCCCTCCCATGTGGTCAAAGATGCCCTCCAGCACATCTCATCAACTTCTTGCACCTCCACCCTCGAACTCCACCATCTCCAACGGCATTAAGGACAGAACCCTCGGTCCTCACCTTCTACCCCTCCAACCTCTGTATACATTGCATCATCCTCCGCCATTTCTGCCACCTACAAACGGACCCCACCACCAGGAGATATATTTCCCTCCCCACCCCTATCCACTTTTCCACAAAGACGGTTCCCTCCATGACTCCCTCATCAGGTCCACATTCCTCCCTCCTCTCCTTGCACCTTCTCCTGCCACTGCAGGAATTGCAAAGCCTGCGCCCATTCCTCCCCCTCACCTTTGTCCAGGGCCCCAAAGGAGCCTGCCACATCCAAAGTTTCACCTGCACTTCCACTGTATCCATTGCTCCCGATGTGGTCTTCTCTACATTGGGGAAACAGGATGTCTACTCATAGAGTGCTTCAGAGAACATCTCCAGGACACCCACACCAATCAACCTCACCGGCTGTGGCTGAACACTTCAACTCCCCTTCCTACTCCAGCAAGGACATGCAGGTCCTGGGCCTCCTCCATCGCCACTCCCTAACCACTTGACTCCTGGAGGAAGAACACCTTATCTTCTGCCTCAGGACCCTCCAACCCCACTGCATCAATTTGGATTTCACCAGTTTCCTCATTGCCCCTCGCCTCACCTTATTCCACTTCCAACCTTCCAACTCAGCACCGCCCTCATGACCTGTCCTACATGTGCATCTTCCTTCCCACCGATCTGCTCCACCCTCCTTTCCGACCTATCACCTTCACCCCTACCTCCAACAACCTATTGCACTCTTAGCTACCTTCCCCCGAGCCCCACTCTCCTCCCATTTGTCTCACCACCCCACCGGCTCACAGCCTCATCCCTAATGAAGGGCTGTTGCCCGAAGCATCAATTCTCCTGCTCCTCAGGCGCTGCCTGACCTGCTGCGCTTTTCCAGCACCACATTGTCAACTCTAATCTCCAGCAGTCCTCACTTTCACCTGCTTTGAATAGAATCCAAGTTCATGATGTTAGAGGTGTAAAAGGCATTATAATAGTGTGACTCAGTTCTATAATGTAATTGCATTGTTTAGTTATTGATTAAGAGCCCATTCAGGAAATACTGTCAGCACCTGGTAGAATAGGACAAGTAATTGCTATTGTGTGATGATCCATTTTGCTCTTCATTGAAAGTGATAACTACAGATGTTTCCTGTGCTACACCAGTATATTGCACAATTTTACTTGAATGCACTGACCAGAGGAAACCGGAGACAATACTGTAAATACAAAGATGTGAATTGTTCTAGTTTACAACTGGGGTAACAATGGGCTGTTCCTCTTGACAGCGCAGTGCTGACAGAATGATCTGGCACATTTGCCAGTGTCTCCATTTGAATACTGTAGAACCCAGCATAAGATGAAAAATAGAAAAAATAATTTTAGCATGCTCCAAAGATACTGGGAAGCTCAGAAATTTTCAAAATGGAGCTACATTTTCCGAAGCCAGAAATCAGTACAGCTTGGTCAATGTACTGTTTAAATTTGCTAAAATCCTGTTTAAAAACAATACTTCTGTCCTTTTTGGGAATCATATATGTCTTTTCTTAATTCCATTTTTAATTTTGGACAGCTCAAGTTTCCTGCTTGTAATCAGTAATCATTTTAAATAAACTTTGAATTAAAGATGACAAAATAATTAATTACTTCTGTCATCCTTTTGTTATTGATCAGATTACATTACAGTGTGGAAACAGGCCCTTCGGCCCAACAAGTCCACACCGACCTGCCGAAGCGCAACCCACCCATAACCTAACACTACGGGCAATTTAGCATGGCCAATTCACCTGACTTGCACATCTTTTGGATTGTGGGAGGAAACCGGAGCACCCGGAGGAAACCCACGCAGACACGGGGAGAATGTGCAAACTCCACACAGTCAGTCGCCTGAGGCGGGAATTGAACCCGGGTCTCAGGCGCTGTGAGGCAGCAGTGCCACCATGCCGCCCCTTATTGTTGTGCTGAGAATGAAACATTCAAAAATAACTCTAGAAATACCAGACGTACCAATGAAACTGCTAGTAGGGTGCAACCGACCTCAAAAGTGCTCTTACGCGGTGCCGATCAATAAACCTTTTCTAAGGTGTTACAGAAAGATTGATGTTGGAGCACAATCTATTGTAGTTCTTTGAGGTTCAAATACTTTTGCAATATTGAAGTTCAAGACGGTTGGTTCTTCATGGTGCATAAAGTTGCAAAGGACCCACTCTGTACTACATCCTCAGGAGAATTCATACTCTCAACAAACTGTATTTCAATTCCATCTCAAACATCAAAAACTGTAAGTACAACAAACTTTTATCTACCCACCTCCATAACCAGCGCTCCTCAAACATTCCAGAAGATTCCCCTGGCCTCGGAAACTACTCAAACGCCATGAGCCATGCGGCTGGTGTAGCTGCCACCCCCCCACGCTGATTGATGATGTCACTTCCGCCCCCATCATGGCCACTCCCACAACCACTTCCAACCCTCACAATTCCTCATGCATCACACGTGACATCACTTCCGCCCCTCACATCATCGCTGATGCCACATGTTCAGTGACTTCAGCCACCCCCACTGCCGTGGTCACCACCACTTCCGCCCCCACCAGCGCCACTCACCTGCATTCTGCTGACACGCCCCCCACAGACCCCACTGTCACTATCCCCACCCCCCAGAACCCCAAGGGGAACACTACCCCTACTCATGACTCTACCCCCATTCCCCCCACCATCACACCCACTCCAGGTACTGGCTCCGACCCCACTCCCAGCTCTACACCTACACCAGCTCCCGGCTCCCAG
>NC_057720.1:28270049-28273163 GCF_004010195.1 Chiloscyllium plagiosum | reverse complement strand
GACTTGTCCTATCTCCTTTTCCACCTATCCACTCCAGCCTCTCCTCCCTGACCTATCACCTTCATCCCCTCCCCCACTCACCCATTGTACTCTATGCTACTTTCTCCCCACCCCCACCCTCCTCTAGCTTATCTCTCCACGCTTCAGGCGCTCTGCCTTTATTCCTGATGAAGGGCTTTTGCCTGAAACATCGATTTCGCTGCTCCTTGGATGCTGCCTGAACTGCTGTGCTCTTCCAGCACCACTAATCCAGAATGGTGGATAAAGTTGCAGACTACATTCAAGTACATGACGCGCGATCTGGGAACGTTCCATTCCCCAACAACAACATCCATCAAAATAAAATTACAATACGGAGAATATTGGAAATCACCAATTGCCTAAGGTTATGACTACACAACTAATATCAAAAAGATTCGACCAAAACAATTTCTAATATTTTTGCTAATTATTTAAGTTACACAATGTTCAACAGAATTGCCAGTAATTATTGTACAACACAGACAATACCATTATCTCATTAGTTACTTGTTTTCCTTCCTTGTATAGACAGTTTCTTCCATAATTTATTGCACATATTACATGAAATCTATAAATATTACTTGTATCTTCTTTAAAGTATGCAAAAATGGTCCAGAAGCCATTCACGTAAATCGGTTCAATGCAGCCAGCAGTCGCCATCACAAATACACTATTGCCAACATCAACAGGTACCAATCAGTGATTACAGGGTAATAAGCAACTCAAAATTCTGTTGCTTCACAGTGACTCAGTCTTCTTGCATTACAACTCACTGGGATAGCATGGGAAATCAAGCCCCACTATTCTCGGTATTATCACAAAGGTAAAGATTTTGTAAAGTACACAATGTTCTCCAATTTACTTGACTTTCAGAACCAGACTGATGGAAAGCATGAACTAGGTTTGTGTTGAAAAAGAATTACTATTTATTTCAAGTTATCAGTCTCTAGCCACAGGTAAACAGTTATAAACCAATGGCATAGAAAATTATTAATTAAAACACTCATCGACTTATAAGCTCCTCTTCGCACACAGGCAGAAAAACTGACAAGGAACTTAGGTTATTAGGCAGGGGGGAAAAAATTGGAAAATAGTTCAGTGGTCTTTACACTCAGGTTATATTGTTCAGATGATCCTTATCACTCATCTGCTGGCCTTCAATCTTCTTTCTCTGGATGCTTCTATCAGTTGGTAAAAGAGAACAAAATGGTTGATTCACTTTGTCTCTGACTTATAAGTTACAAGTCACAGAACACAACTGCTGCTGCAGGAAAGGTAGACATTTTTCAAGTTCATAGTTTTCATTGCTAAGAACAGAAGGACTGCTCCTACGCTGGAGAATAAATACACTTTATTCTCTGTCTCTCTCTCTCTTTAACCTGTTTCCAGCTCCAAGCTGTTCAGTGTTTAGTAAAAACTATTTTACTAATTCAAATATTGCAGACCTTCCACTTGTCTGCTTCAAAAGGACTAAAGTGATGCTGATGAAGTCAAGAGAGCATTTAGATCTGCTTAAATATTTCCAGACAACTGGCTTTTCCAAAGAATAGTTTCCCCTGCTGAGAAGGTTACCATGTACTCAGGCATGTTTTGTGCAAGAGTAACAATAATCTACAGAGCACCAGAATGATACCGTAAAGTTTATGTTTCAAAATATGTTTATTGTGGACAATAGTTTGTCAATTAGCACAAAAACACTTCTTCGCAACAGCATCTGATTATAATGTCTTTGTGCTTCCTCTGCTGTTTCCCTTTTCAAATCAAAAATATTGTATTTTATCCACCTGCTTATTGATAGCCATACAAAATGCATATTTGAATCAAAAATACTAAAGTGATAAAAGAATGTAACAATCTGATGCTGTTGTGTACATCACAACTGCATTTCAAACCTGATCACTTCAAATGCATTCCTCATTTTTTCAGACTCCTGAAACACAGCAATAGATTTTGTCAACAGATTTATTCAAGATTCAACCATTTGTCTTCACACAAATGTAAAGGCGAACCAGGCAAACACACCTGAAAGGCTATCAGAAAATGGTTAACACTTTATATTTCACAAATTACTTAAGGAAGCAAGCAGCATTTTGCGGTTTTGTTTTTAATGTTTTCAGTTTTTGACTTGCAGATTACCAACTATAAGTTAAAACAACATAGGCAAGAACACATTGAAAACTTAAAAACAGCAAGATATAGGTCCTCAACCGAATGATATTAAAAGGCCTGGAATGTGCAGAATGGTTAAGTAATCCATCCTCACCATTATAATGGATGAAGCCGAAGAACAGCTTCTGGACTAGGCACATGTACAGCTAAGGATAGAAATCAAGAAAGTACTACCAGAGATAATGTGATCCCCTCTATTAGACCAGTACTGCATTCTTCATCAATGGCACTGAAGTGACTATAATCATGAGAACTTGCTCTACTTGCCCACTAATTCTGCCCTAAATATCGCTGAAAATGTACAGGATGGTGCATTCAGGAGTGAGTGAGACCTCCATGACATCATAAGTGACAATTGCTGATCAAAGTTCTAACTGGTCTGAAAAAATAATTTTGCATATTATGGAGTCTCATTCTCTGAACAGATTTGGACTTGGCCCATCTCAGTGGTTCAAAAAAGGAGCGTTGCTGAACAAAGAGACCTTGGAGTGCCGGTTCATAGCTCCTTGAAAGTGGAGTCGCAGGTAGATAGGATAGTGAAGAAGACATTTGGTATGCTTTCCTTTATTGGACAGAGTATTGAGTACAGGAGTTCGGAGGTCATGTTGCGGCTGTACAGGACATTGGTTAGGCCACTGTTGGAATATTGCGTGCAAGTCTAGTCTCGTTCCTATCGGAAGGATGTTGTGAAACTTGAAAGGGTTCAGAAAAGGTTTACGAGGATGTTGCCAGGATTTGAGCTACAGGGAGAGGTTGAACAGGCTGGAGCTGTTTTCCCTGGAGCGTCGGAGGCTGAGGGGTGACCTTATAGAGGTTTACAAAATTATGAGGGGCATGGATAGGATAAATAGACAAAGTCTTTTCCCTGGGGTCGAGGAGTCCAGAACTAGAGGGCATAGGTTTAGGGTGAGAGGGGAAAGATAT
>NC_057720.1:28231968-28266575 GCF_004010195.1 Chiloscyllium plagiosum | reverse complement strand
TCCCGACCTCTCCGCCCCCACCCCCGTCTGACCTATCACCCTCACCTTGACCTCTTTCCACCTATCACATTTCCGACGCCCCTCCCCCAAGTCCCTCCTCCCTACCTTTTATCTTAGCCTGCTGGACACACTTTCCTCATTCCTGAAGAAGGGCTTATGCCCGAAACGTCGATTCTCCTGCTCCCTGGATGCTGCCTGACCTGCTGCGCTTTTCCAGCAACACATTTCCAGCTATAGTCAGAAGTTGTCATGGCTTCAGGCATACTGTTTTTTAAAACCAGTATAAGAGGGAAATTTTCTGGAGATAATGAGAATTTGTTTGCACTGGAAAAGCTGAAAGAGCTTTAAATATCAAGGAGCAATAGTTTATTTTCCATTTCGAACCATTAGAATTTTCTTTTTGCTTAGGGGAACAACCTATGGCTTGGAAACCTGTTGGCTTCAGTTTGCAGTGGTTGTGGTGGAGGTTGAATGTGTGAAATAGCTTTTCCTGAAGGAAATAATTTAGAACATGTTAGAAAGTAGGTTACCTCAGTATAGGGATTTTAGTTTGAAATTTCCACAGCAAAGATGTTTGGTTAGAACCCTGAATTGGTTGTGTGAAGCTCAGAAAACCTAAGTTCAGTTATGTGACTGGTAAAGTGTTCAGGATGTTGCCAGAATTGGAAGATTTCAGCTTCAGGGAGAGGCTGAATAGGCTGGGGCTGTTTATCTTTGAGTGTCGAAGGCTGAGGGGTGACCTTACAGAGGTTTATAAAATCATGAGAGGCATTGATAGGGTAAATCAACAAGGTTTTTTTCCCCTGAGTTGGGGAAGTCCAGAACTAGAAGCAGAGGTTTAGGGTGAGAGGGAAAAAAATTAAAAGGGACCTAAGGGGCAACGTTTACATGCAGAGAGTTGTGCATGTATGGAATGAGTTGCCAGAAGTAGTACAACATTTAAAAGGCATCTGGATGGGTATATGAATAGGAAGGGTTTAGAGGGATATGGGTCATGTGCTGGGAAATGGAACTAGATTAATTTAGGATACCTGATCAGCATGGACGAGTTGGATCGAAGGTCTGTTTCCATACTGTACATCTCTACATCTTTATGACTCTCGTCTTTGAATACTGTAATGTGATGGTGTTGAGATAGATGGGATTCTGTTTTTACCGCAGGTTTTGAAACCTTTCAAATTGTGTGATGTCACTTGGTTTGTTCAATTTCATTGCCTATTCCTAAATACCTTGGAACTGAGTGACTTGAGCATTCATTTTAGAGGTCAATAAAGAGTCAACCACATTGCTGAGAATAAGGAGTCACATGTAGTCCATGTAAGGATGACACATTTACTTACATAAAGGACAGTGCTGAACCAGATGCGTATTTACCTCAAACAACGCTGGTTACATGGACACCATTAGACTAGTCCTTAATTCCAAATTTTTAAAATTGAATTCAAATTTCACCATTTGCATTGTGGGATTCAAACCCATGTCTCAAGAACATTAGCCTGGATTCTGGCTTACTCATCCAGTGACATTACCAGTGCCATCCTGGAATTTGCAGCATTATGCATTTCATTATGCATTTAAACAAAGACAAAACAAAATAAGATATATTGAGCTGGATTTCAGTCTGTGATTTGAGGTGCCCAGTATTAACATCAGCTGGGATCATAACACCTAATTAATACCGAGACCGGCTTACATATAGTTCCAGTGCCACAATGTGTGGTTGGTATCCAATACCCTCAGGACAGCAATGTGAATTCTTCTCCCCTGCACCAGCTCCTCAGCCATGCATTCATCTGCTCCCCCTCCTATTCCTACCCTCACTAGCTCATGGCATTGGAAGTAATCCAGATATTACTATCCATGAGGACCTACTTTTTAAATTCCTGCCGAACTTCCAATGTTCTCTCCTCAGAATCTTGTACTTTTCACTTCCTATGTCGTTAGTTCCAGGGCGTACTATGACCTCCTGCTGGTCCCACTCACTTTGAGAATATTCTGCACCCTCTCCAAGATATCTTTGATCCTGGCTCCAGGGAAGCAACACCATTCTGATCCCTCTCTGTCAGCCGCCGAATAGTCTGCCTGTGCCTGTAACCAGAGAGTTCCCTATCACAATTGATAAAATCATAAGCGGTATGATAGGGTAGATAGACAGGTCTTTTGCACTGTGTCAGGGAGCTCAAAACTAGAGGGTGTAAGTTTAGGGTGAGAGGGAGAAGATTTAAAATGGACCTAAGGGCAATTTTTTTTACACAGAGGATGTGTGTATGGAATGAGCTGCCAGAGGAATTGGAGGAGTCTGGTACAATTACAACATTTAAAAGGTATCTGGGTAGGTATATAAATAAGAAAGGTTCAGAGGAATATGGGCCAAATGCTCGAAAATGGGTCTAAATTTATTTTGGATATCTGGTCGGCATGGACGAGTTGGACCAAATGGTCTGTTTCCGTGCTGTATATATCTATGACTTTACGACTTGAGAACAAAGGATGGCTAATAACTGTCATGTTGCAAGAGACACTTCCATTGAATGAATAAAAGGAGTACGTGTACAACTATGTGTAAAGCTCGAGGTTCAAATTTATAATAAAAATTATTGGGTATCTTCCACAATGTAAGCAGGGAGGATTCTGTACTTGGAATTCCCACTTCAATTAACATTTCATGGGCGGTCCTCATTATAGTATTCAAATACACTGTTACCAGTGCTTTTGCTTCCACTCTCCTTCAGATTCTTCTCCTTTGTGGGGAGATCAGAACCCTTTTAAAAAGAAAAGTAGAGAGAGCATTCCTTTCTCTTAAAGGGTTGTTAGTCTGTTGAATTGCTCAAAAAAGCACTGGAAGCTGGGTTACTGAATTTATTACTCAAGGGTGAGTGAAGGGAGGCAAAGATGATGATAACAGACTGAAAGTGGAATTAAAAACAAAACCAGATCAGCTATGATTTTATTGAATAGCACAGCAGGCATGAAGAGCTGAATACATGTATATGTGTAAATTAGGACTAGACTGGGCCATTAGCCCCATGAGCTTGTCACATGCCATTTAATAAGACCATGGTTGATCCGATTGTAGGCTCAACTCCACAATCTTGCCTACCTCCAATAATGTTTAATTCCCATATTAGTCATACATCTATCTACTTCTGCCTTAAAATTCAGTTACACGACTTCTACCATTCTCTAGGTAAGAGACTTCCAAAGAATCTTTATCCTCAGAGAAAGAACTCCTTCTCATCTCTGTCTTATACAGGAGACTGCTTATTTTTAAACTTTGTCACCCAGTTCTAGTCTTTTCCAGAAAGAGAACCATCATGACAGCATTCACCGTGTAAAGTCTCCTCAAGATTTTATATGTTTCAATGTGATCCCCTTTCATTCTCCTAAATCTCAATGCATAAAGACCCAGCTTGTCTCATCTTTCCTCATAAGGTAACTTACTCCATTCTAAAGATCAGTTTAGTGAGTCATCACTGAATTGCTTCTGACATACTTACATCTTTCTTAAATAATGAGACCAAAACTATACACAGTTCTCCAAATGTATATAATCTATACAACTGTAACTCAAAGTCCCCATTTTAAATTTCATTCCACACACAATAAACTACATCTTATTTGCCTTCCTAATCACTTACTGTACCTGCATACTCGACTTTTTGTAATTTACATAGCAAGACATCCAAATCCTTAGGTTCCTCAGAATTCTGCAACCATTTAAATATTATGCTATTTTTCCATTCTTCTTGCCAAATTGGACAAGTTCACAATTTACGATGTCATGCTCCACACACTAAGATTCACTCACTAAACTTGTCAACATTCATTTACAGACTGCTTATCCCTTCTTCTCAACTTACTTTGTTGTTATTCATTCACAGGGTGTGGGCATTGTTGGCTTGGCTAGCATTTGCTGCCTATCCCTAATGCCCAGAGAGCAGCTAAGAGTCAACCACATTGTTTTGTGGCAGGAATCACATATAGGCCAGACCAGGTAAAGACGGCTGTTTCTTCCCTAAAGGACATTAGTATGCTAAACGGAATTCTCCGAAGGTTTCATGGTCAACATTAGATTCTTAATTCCAGATTTTTATGGGATGTATATCTCATGTTTATACATGTCAGAGAAAAGAAAACATTGCTAGTCTACACTATACAAATTAAACTATACCCCTTTAAAATCCAAAATACATACTCTCACTCACAATTAACATAGACAAAGACAGACGATTTGACATGGTCCTTATGGGTGGAAAAACTACAGACAGGAAAAAACAAAATTATGAAGACCAAATGTCCAGAACTCAAGGTTGAGTCAAATTGGCTTTCACAGTTTTTTTTTATTTTAGCAATGACAGCATGATGTTGTCTATAAAATGATGGTCATTCAACTCAACAATCTGAGGGATGCTGTCAGTCAGTCTTCCTTTAACTGAAAGACCTGGTACTGTTCTGACTTAATAACATATCAAGCTCACTTCAGTGCTACAACAGCAACATTGTTGGGCACAGTCAAAAATATGTACCACTTGATTTTTCCAAGTTGCAAAATTCCTGGTATTTCAGTTACATAGTTGCCCAACTTCCATTCTAATTGAGAGTCCAAAAAAGGCAAAACCTGTCGTCCCTTACAATTGTAAACAATTGAGGCCCAAACATTGATCTCTATGCCACACCATTCTTAATATTGTGGGGAGGAGGGGTGTTGCTTTCCAAGGCTGCTGCACACATTATTGTATGTGCCCTCAAAGTAGATTGTGTTGAACTGAGATGAATGATAGAAAATAGTGCACATTTAAAAGTATTTCAAACCAGTCATTTAGAAGTTAAGAACAGATGGAAAGTGTGGAGGCATGGAACACTTGCATGAGTAATGATTGTTGTAGCAAACAGATACAGTATTAGTCCAGAAAACTTGGCAGCTGCAGCTACTATCTTAATTCTTAGCACAGAGAAGGTAGATCTCGATGATAAATAAAGTGAGCACTCTTGATTCTCCTGTCATGATTAAAATATATATAATTTATCGCATAAATGCTTTAGCTGTCATAAAAATGCAACATATTTCCAAAGCATTTAGTGTGCAAGTGAAATTGGATAAGGATAGAACCTTTCTTCAGAACAAAATGTTTTAAAAAGATGGTAGCACTTGGTACTCTGAGATTGAAGAATGGTCAAAATAAAATTGACAAGGATATAACAGACAGAAAGAAAGCTTCATAATTGTGCATTATGCATTTCTCTAAAATTCTAAAGTCATCAATTTCAGATCACAATTCATCCATTTGAGATCAACCACCCAACAAATTTAAAATTACTCTGATTTTAAAGCAAGAACTCACATTCCAAGAGGCCAACCTATCCATAAAAGCATTGCTGCAAAAATGGTCAAACACATTTGTTTAAAAACACAGATGCCAAGACAATTTGCAATCAGGAGAACCTTTCACCATCAATGTGCAATTTGCTATTTTCTATTGTCAGTCAAGTACAGCAGTATTCACTTCATGGTTGACAAGGTTGGGATTTTGAACCTCATTTTGGAGCTGAGTAGATAATCTTGATGGCACTACATTGAATTACTGACGGAATGCTATCAACCAATCCACAACTGTGTTAGAATAGAAACTGAACTACTTAGGATCCCTGCCACTTAAGAAGTTTCATATTCTGTTGGTCTCTTTTTAAGCATGGGACATGCTATTCTTCTACCTCTCCATTTCCAATTGGTAATACAATAGCTCTCTCACTCTTGCCCAAATAGCAACTGTTCCTTGAGCCGAGATTCCATCCATCATCACCTTCCTATGCCTGGCTGGACTTTTTCTCTCTCCTCTTTTTTTCTCATTTTTGACTCTACTCATTTCCTTTAAATAAAAGGTACTGTAATGAGAACCTATACACCTGCATTTGTGGGATATATGTGGTCATTTGTTGCTCCAATCCTATTCAATTCCGATTCATTACCTCTTTGTCCAGCAAAATTGATGATTATATTGACAATCTTACGAAGAACTGGAACTTCTATCAATTTTCCTCTGCCATCCACCCTTCATTCACCTTCACATGGTCCACGTCCAGGTTCTCTGTTCCTTTCCTCAATTTCTGTGCCTCACTTCTAGGGATAGGCTATTGGTCAATTTAACTCTAAATCCACTATACAAGGATGAGTACATCCCTCCTAACCTACCTGCTTCCTGTAAGGATTGAATTGCACTCTTCTAGTTGCTACATCTCTATTGCAGCTCTTCTAACCATTGCAACTTCCATATGTCTTCCCTTTTCTATAACCTAGGAATCTCCTCCACTGTGATGAATAGGAATCTCGACTATGTTCATTTTATTTCCTCTATTCTTCACTGTCACCCATTTCCCTCAACCCAAGAATAACCATTAGATTAGATTTTATTGTCACTATAACACGTGTACAAAAAATCAGGAGTACAATGAAAAGTATACAGTCACCATGCTCCAGCGCCAACTCTTAAAATATGATAGAATTAAACACAAGGGCCGAAATTAAAGAAATAGAAACAGAAAGAAAAGAAAATGTCCAGATTGCCCTCACTGCTGCCACCATGAATCTTATGCTGGACCCACGAATGCTGTGGCGTTGCCAATGCCTTGAGTCCTGTGCCTGTGTTAAAAATCACACACACCAGGTTATAATCCAACAGGTTTATTTGGAAGCACGAGCTTTCAAAACGCTGCTTCTTCATCAGGTGTTTGTGAAGCAGGACCATAAGACACAGAATTTATAGCAAAAAATTACAGTTTCATGCAGCTGAAATGATATATTGAACAAACCTGGATTGCTAATCTTTCATATTTTAGAATGGGTTTGCTGGTTTCAGTTCATTAATAAGTAAATCCCAGAACAACTTCTTAGTCACCTTCTCGAGATAACTTATGGTTTTATCACAAAAGGTGACATCTCTGGTCAGACAATGTATTAACGGTGTGAGGTCAGAGTCTGTCCGTATCCCAATCTTGTGTCAGACTGGTTCTATTTCCAAAATGGAATTTACAAAATATTACATGTATTGACTGCCTGTAGATTCTGCATTTTTTGAGTAATAGAATGTGCCTGCAAATATAATTCTGCAAATACAAATTCACCACATAGACTTGTATGTATGTGTGCTTGTGTGCATGTATGCGTTCACGCGTGTTTTGTGTGAGGGAGACAGTATAAAGTGTAATGGGGTCACCTGTAATGTCACATGAACCCAAGATCCTGGTTGAGGCCATCCTCATGGGTACCGAACATGGCTATCAGCCTCTGCTTGGCCACTTTGCATTACTGCCTATCCTGAAGTCCACCTTGGAGGGCAGTCACCCGAAAATCCAATGCCGAACGTCCCTGACCGCTGAGACTGGGAGGGAACATCCCTGTCTGGTGACTGTTGTGCGGCGTCCATTCATCTGTTTTCGTAGCGTTTGCTTGGTCTCACCAACATACCATGTCTCAGGGCATCCTTGCCTGCAGCGTTTGAGATAGACAACATTGGCTGAGTCACATGAGTACCTGCCGCGTACATGGTGGGTGGTGTCCCCACGGACAATGGTGGTATCCAAAAGACTTAACAATCCAGATTTGTTTAATATATCCCTGTATGGCACTGTAATCTTTTGCTATAAATTCTGTCTTATGATTTTATATTCCACAACCACCTGATGAAGGAGCAGCGCTCTGAAAGCTACTGCTTCCAAATAAACCTGTTGGACTGTAACCTGGTAGTGAGTGAATTTTAACTTTGTCCACCCCAGTCCAACACCAGCTCCTCGACATCATGACCTACAAATCATGCTCTGGCGCCATCACTCACTGCTGAGCCCACTCGCCAATGCCATCTAAGAATCAACTGAAGTATTGGAGTCCACAACCTTCCGGAATGGCAGAGCTGCTGTCGATACCAGCATCTTGAGTCCTACGCTGGACCAAAGATTCAAAGTGTTATTCTACCCCAATACTGCCACTGCAACATATCAAAATATCTTCCACAGAACATGAGCACAAAACAAGCCTTTGTGAATTTCTGCAATGTGCTGCTCAGTGCTCCCATAAGAGGGGCTGAGTATGAGTGGATGTAGTGCCAATCCAGAAGGTTGCTTTGTCTGGATAGTGTCAAGCTTCTTGAGTGTTGTTGGAGCTGCACACTTCCGGGCAAGTGGGGAGTATTCCACCACATTTCCGACCTGTGCCTTGTAGATGGTGGATAGGTTTTGAGGAGTCAGGAGGTGAGTTATTCATTGCAAGATACCTAGCCTCTGACCTGCTCTTGATGCAGCAGTCTTTACAAGACTTGTCCAGTCACCTGCAGGATGCTGGTAATGGGAAATCCAGTGATGGTGATACCGTTGAGTGTCAAGGAAAAGGTGATTAGATTCTCTCTTGATGGAAATAGCCATTGTCAGATACTTTGTGGCACTAATGTGACCTGCCATTTGTCAACCCAAGCCCAGATATTATCCAGATCTTGCTGCATTTGGACATGGATTGCTTCAGTATCTGAAGAATTGCGAATGGTGCTGGGTATAATGCAATGCTCAGCGAGCATCCCCATTTATGACCTTACAATGGAGAGAAGGTCATTGGTGAGGCAACTGATAATGATTGAGTCAAGGACTCCTCCAAAGATGTCTCAAGGCTGAGATGACTGACCACCAACAACCGCAGCCAATCCTTTGTGTTAGGTGTAAGTCCAACCACTGGAGATGTTTAACTCTGATTCACATTGACTCTAAGTTTGCTTCAGCTCCCTGATGTCATACTCAATAAAATGTGGCCTTGATGTCAAGGGCAGTCACTCTTACCTCACCTCTGGAATTCAGCTCTTTTGTCCATATTTGCATCAAGGCTGTAATGACGTCAGGAGCTGAATGGTTCTAGCAGAATCCAAGCTGAGCATCAGTGCGAACGTTATTGTTAAGTATTGCTGTTTGATAGTACAGTTGTTGACACCTTCAATCACTTCACTGATGATCAAGAATAGACTAACTGGACAGTAATTGGCTGGACTGGACTTGTCATGCTATTTGTGCACAGGATGTACCTGTGCAATTTTCCACATGGTCGGATAGATGCTAGTGCCATATATGCAGTATAACAAGTTGGGCGTGCAGCTAGTTGTAGGTCTCCAGTACAATTGCAAAAATGCTATCAGGGCACATAGCCTTTGCAATATACAGCAGATCCAACCATTTCTTGATATCACATGGATTGAACCAAACTTACTAAAGACTGGCACCTGTCTTGTTGGGGATCATTGGAGGAGGCCATGATGGGTCATTCACTTGGCACTCCTGGCTGAAGATTGTTGCAAATGCTTCAGCATTATCATTTGCACTAATGTGTTGCGCTGCCCTATTATTGAGGATGCGGATGTTTGTGGAGGTCCTTCTTTCATTGGGTTGTTTAACTGTCTGCCTTTCATTCATGAAAAGGTGTGGCAGGACTGCAGAGACTGTGATCCATTTGTTATGGAATCATTTAGCTCTATGTATCACTTACTGCTTACGCTGTTTGCAGTTCAAGTAGTCCAGTTTTGTAGCTTCACCAGGTCAACGCTTCATTTTAATGTATGTCTGGTGCTGCTGTTGGTATGCTATCCTGCACTCTACATTGCACCATGGTTAACATGCCTTATGATGATTTATATTCTCAGTGTGAAGCCACAAAGTACTTCCCACAAGGACTGTGCAGTGGTCACTCTTACTGAGAATGTCAGACAGATGTATCTGTGGTAGGCAAATTTGCGAGGATGAGGTCAAGTATGTTCTTTCTTTTTGTTGGTTTCCCCAACCACTTGCCACTGACCCCGTCTAACAGCAATATCCTTTAGGACTTGACCAGCTTGATCAGTTCTGCAGCCGAGTCACTCTTGGTGGCGGCCATTGATGTCTCCCACCGAGTACATTCTGCACCATTGCCACCCTCACTGTTTCTTCTAAATGCTGTTCAACATGATGAAGTACTGATTCATCAGCTGAGAGTGAGTGGCACATGATAATTAGCAAAAGGTTTTCTTGCCTATGTTTGACCTGATGCCAGGGGTTTCAGAGTCAATGTTGAGGACTCCTAGGGCAGCATCCATCTGATTGAATAACACCATGTTGCCATCTCTGCTGAGTCTATCCTGCTAGTGGGAGTCAGCATGCATTTCTGAATGGATAATTTAACTAACCTGCTGGAGTTTTTTTGAAGAAGTAACAAAGGGTTGATTAGGGTAATGCTATTGATATGATTTATGTGGATTTAAAGGTATTTGATATAGTCTCATCCAACATACTTGTGTGCAAAGTTACAGATCGTGATATGAAAGATTCAGTAGCAACATGGGTACAAAACTGGCTGAGTGATAACAAACAGAATAATAGTCAATTGATATAGTTTGAGCTGGAGGAAAGTTTGTAGTGGAGTTCCCTAGAATTTGGTATTGGGATTTCTTGATTTATAATAATGACCTGAATCTTGGTGTGGAGGAGACAATTTCTAAGTTTGTGGATGACACTAAACTTAGAAGAATTGTAAACTGTGGGGATGACAGCCTGGAACTCCAAAAGGTCATCGACAAGTTAATGGAGTGGGTGTATAAGTGGAAGATGCCACTCAATGCATAGAAGTGCAAGGTGATGCGCTTTGGTCAGAAGAACATTGAAAGACAACATAAAATAGGGGTTACAATTCTGCAGGAGCTGAGGGACCTGGGTGTATGTAAACACAGATCATTGAAGGTGGCAGGATAAGAGAAGAGCAATTCATAAAGCATACGGTGGTCTCAGCTTTATTAATAAGAGCATACAGCACAAAAGCAAGGAGGTGATGCTGAATTTGCGTAAAACATTTGTTCGCCCTTAGCTGGAACGTTGTGTACGGTTGTGGGTGTCACATTATAAGAACAATATAAACACACTGAAGAGTGCACAGGAGTGGTTTACGACTATGTTTCTAGAAATGAGAAACTTCAGGTATGAGGATAGGTTGAAGAAATTGGGACTGTTTCCCTTGGAGAGAAGAAGACTGACAGGACACGATAGATGTTTTCAACATCATGAGCAAGCAAGACTGAAAAGACATGGAGAAGCTGCTCTACTTGCAAAAGATCAAAAGGAACAAGTGGGCATAGATTTAAAGTGAACGTGCAAACTAAGCAAGGATGATGTGAGAAAAGTCATTTTCCTGCAGCAAGTAGTTTGGGTATGGAACCCACTATTTGGAAATTTGATGGAGACAAGTTCAATTAAGGCATTCAAGAATGTACTGGATGATTACTTGGATAGAATCACACAATCCCTATAGTGCGGAAGCAGACCATTCAGTCCATCGAGTCTACACCAACCCTCCAAAGAGCATCCCACCTAGATCCAGCCACAGAACCCTACCCTATCCCTGTAAACCTGCATTTACCATAGCTAATCCACCTAGCCTGTACATCCCTAGACACTATGGACAATTTGGCATGGTCAATCCACCTAACCTGGACATCTTCGGACTGGAGGAGGAAACTGGAGCACTCAGAGTAAGCTCATGCAGACACGGGGAAAATGTGCACACTCCACCCAGACAGTTGCCTGAAGCTGAAATTGAATCTGGGTTGCAGGCACTATGAGGCAGCAGTGCTAACCACCATAATAGGAATGGTTTACAAGGATATGTGGAAAAGGCAGGAGGTTTGCACCAGGCAACAGTACCAGAGCATGCATGATGGGCATAATGGCCTCCTTCTGTGCTGTAACAATTCTGTGATGTTGATGGTGTTGTCTAAGAGGAATGTAAGATTTGATTCTGTAAAGTCTATTGCAGGTATGGTGTGTTTCAGGTTGTTGCTTGAATAGTTTGTGAATAAACTCTCCCAATTTTGGCATTAGTCCCCAGAGATTAGTGAGGAGGACAGAGTCAACAGGGTAGTTCATCACTGTCATTTTCAGTGCCTTATTCGATGCCAAGTGGTCAGTTTCATTTCAATTTACTTTTTATCCTTTCTAGTAGTTGATGCAACTGAACGATTTGCTGCGCCATTTCAGAGGGCATTTCAGAGTCACAATTAGATATCAGACCAGATAAGGATAGCAATTTCCTTCAGTAAAGGGCATTAATGAACCAGATGGGTTTTTCCAATATCAACAATTAACAATCATTCGACTTTTAGTTTCAGATCTTTTATTGACTTCAAATTCTACCAAGATTCCCCACAGGTTTCCTAAACATTACCTGATGTCTGGATTACAATTCCAGCAAAAATGCCACACAGCCATCACCTCCCCTTTGTGGTAGTGAAGAATAAAGCTGTAGACTGCAAGATAATTCCAGTGGACTGGTCAGGTAGGCAGTAAAGTAATAGAAAAGTATCTGACAATACAATTGGGAAGGACCCGTGAGGGAATAGAATACATAATAAATGGGAGGTTTCTAAGAACTATAGCAAAACTGATCATATCTCCAAACTACTTAAGGCGACAGTTCAGGAAGATTAGATAGTGAAAAACACATGGGAACATTTTCCTTTATTAACTAGACCTATTCACTAAGAGCAGGGAGATTATGATAGAACACGATTAAACATGTTGAACCACAGCAAGCAAATTGCATATAAGCTCTAGTCACTGCATTACAGTTACATGTGACTGTGTTAGAAAAGGGTCAGAGATTTATTAGGATGGTGCCAAGACCAGAGAACTTTTAACTAACTGAGGCATACAAAATTATGAAGGGTCTCGATGGAGCAAATAGGAATAATCTATTTCCATTATTAGGGTCCACAGATTTCAAGTAACTGTTCAGAGGAGCAGAGTGGAGGTGAAAGCATTATTTTCACTGAAGAGTGGTGGGAGTTTGAACTCTTTGCTTGAAAGGCCAGTTGAAACAGAAGTAGAAGCAGAAACACTTCTTGCATTTAACAAACACTTCCATATGCAGTTGAGATGATGTAACTTAAAGGACTACAAAAAACAGCTAGAAGATGGGGCTAGGCCGGACATAATATTTCTTATTTTCATGTTTTCCAAGCTGTACTTCTATCCTGAACCCTCCAAAAACTCCAGTTTGTCCAATGCTTTATTACCTATTTTCTGATTTGTACACTTAGCGGTCTTCTGCTAAGTGACGTACACTGAATTCATTTCATAAATCCTTCCACTTAGGATTTACAAATTTGCGTTCAAACAGCCTCATGAACATGTCCCTTTCTTTCTCTGTCATGTTTCTCAGCCCTCTAACTTTAGACTCCTGTATATCCTCCTACCTTGTAGAATGCCTTTCGCTGTCTAAATATGTTCACAGAATTGTTATGGCACAGAAGAAAATGATTCATCATATCTTGTTTGCAATGGTTCTGCATTAGAGCATCATGGCTTAGCGCCATCCTCTGTCATTTTCCCATAACCCTGCTCATTATTAAATAGAAACAATCATCCAATGCACTCACAAATGCCTCAACTGAATCTGCCTCCACTACTCTTTCAAGCAGATCTGAACTATTTAGTGTGATTTTTTTTCTCACATCACATTTACTATGTTCTCTCATTCTTGATTCTTTTGTGAGTGAGAACAGTATTTCCTGATACACTCTGACCAGCCCCCTCATGGTTTTGAAAACTTGACCATACCTTTCTTCCCCTTTGTCCATGTTGAAACAGGACATCGATGGAATTCTTGGCAGATGGAAGCAAGGGTAGAATATCTTACCCTTTTCCATCCCCACTTACTCCCAGGCCCACTGCATCCCCCTCAATATTGAGAGAAGGAAAGCTTACGATTCCTCTCACCTATGTTGAGGGAACGCAATACTCCCAAATCCTACATAAACAGGAATTTCCCTAATCTACTTTTGCATAGATAAATGGAAGACTATGAATCTCCATACCCTAAAGTTAAGCAAATGGAATACTCTAGGGCCCCTGAATATAGAGAAATTGGAATAGGCCAAAACACATTCATTCCCCAAACAACATGCACACAGAAAATGGGACATTCTGACCCATCCCTAACACAGAGAAAGAAATGTACACTCTGGGCTTACCTATTGACTTTTGCTACATTGAACGGAATTCTGCAAACACATAATTTTCCCTAATGCAGAGAAAATAGAATATTATGATGACCTTTTTTCCCCGTCCCTAACTAACACAAAAAGAAATGAATGCGCGGATCCCTTCTCGCCACGTGTAGAATGACAGGAACACTCCCAACCACCACCTCCTCCAAAACACAAATACTGCAGGATCTCCCAAACTCCTCCTACTTCAAAAATAAAACGGAAGACTCCAAATGTGTTCCTTCCTCAATCATCTAAAATTTAGACCACGGGGCACTTGGAAATACCTAACCCCCTTAAACACACACAATGAAACGTTCCAGGGTACAAAACATGGACAGTGTGAGAAGTGAGAATGGTAAACTCTGACACATTTCTGCCACAGAGAGAGGACAGGACACCGAAATCCAGTTTTCCCCTCTCAACAATGGGGAGGTAATGATTTAGTGGTATTATCACTGGAATATGTTCTTATAGACACAAGTAAAGTTCTGGGGTCCTGGGATCAAATCCTGCCATGGAAGACAGATTTGAATTTGAATTCAATAAAAATCTGGAATTAAGAGTCTGGTGATGACCATAACACCATGGCAATTGTTGGAAAAATCCATTTGGTTCACTAATGTCCTTCAGGGAAGGAAACTGTCATCCTTACCAAATGGCCTACATTTGACTGCAGATCCACAGTAATGTGGGCAACTCTTGACTGTCCTCTGGGCAATCTGGGATTAAATGCTTGACCAGTAAGTAACATCCACGTCTTATGAAAAAAACACAAGGTAGAGCTCCCAAACTGTTTTCAACACAAAGATAACATCAATGGAACAAATACCCTTACAAACATTATTAAATACTGCAAATTATTCTCAATTGTAAATGCAGAAACTGGAAACTTTATTTTAACTTTTACTGAGGAAGAATGATAACAGCAATCTGTAGTTGGAAAGCAGTGGGAAATAAATCAATGCAACAAGAGCTGTGCATTCATCATTGTAAAGAATGGAAAAGAAGAATAGTAAATTGAAAAGGTAAATGAGATCAGCATGACTCGTTACACTTATTCTTCTGTCCGTTAAGTGGACACATCACACCTCATGCTACCTTTATATGCATTGACAGTTGAAATTATAAGCAAGCAGAGGTAGTTTTAAATTAGATTAGAATAGATTAGATTCCCTAGAGTGTGGAAACAGGCCCTTCGGTGTAACTAGTCCACGCCGACCCTCTGAAGAGTAACCCATCCAGACCCATTCCCCTGACTAATGCATCTAACTCAATGGGCAATTTAGCATGACCAATACACCTAACCTGCACATCTTTGGACCGCTATGGTAATACATTGGACTAGTAATCTAGAGCACCAGGCTAACATTCTGAAGTCATAGTTCAAATTCCACCATGGTACAAGATGAAATATGAATTCACTAAAAAGGATCTGGAATGCAAAAACCAGCCAGTAACCACTGTTAATTGGTATAAATACCAGCCTGGTTCACTAATGTCCTTCAGGATTGGAAATCTTTCGTCCTTACCTGATTTGGCCCACTCGATTTCAGAGCTCAAAATACAGATGCAAACAAACCCTTGTATAGGGAGAGAAACAAAAGGGAGTAAAAAGTGTTCTAAGATTGGATTTCTGAAATGGCTTTCTTCAACCAATAATTAATTGAGAATCATGGAGTCCTAGAGACATACAGCACAGATACAGAATCTTTGATCCAACTCGTCCACGCCGACCAGATATCCTACATAAATCTAGCCCCATTTTCCAGCATTATTCATATACCCATCCAGATGCCTTTTAAATGTTGCAACTGAATCATTCCATACATACACCACCCTCAGTGTGAAAAAGTTGCCCCTTAGGTCCCTTTTACATCTTTCCCCTCTCACTCTAAACTATGCCCTCCAGTTCTGGACTCCCCCATCCCAGGGAAAAGACTTCCCTATCCATGCACCTCATGATTTTATAAACCTCTATGAGGTCACCCCTCATCTTCGATGCTCCAGCGAAAACAGCCCCAGCCTGTTCAGCCTCTCCCTATAGCTCACACCCTTCATCCTTGGCAATATCCTTGTAAATCTGTTCTGAACCCTTTCAAGTTTCACAACATCTTTCCTACAGTAGGGAGACCATTTGTCATTTACATTATTAATTTGGATGTGAGAATAACAGATACAGTTAGTAAATTTGCAGATGACACCAAAATTGGAGGTGAAGTGGACAGGGAAAAAGGTTAGCTCAGATTACAAGAGGATCTTGACCAGATGGGCCAATGGGCTGAGAAGTGGCAGATGGAGTTTAATTCAGATAAATGTGAGGTGCTGCATTTTGGGAAAGCAAATCTTAGCAGAACTTATACACTTAATGGTAAGGTCCTAGGGAGTGTTGCTGAACAAAGAGACCTTGGAGGGCAGGTTCATAGCTCCTTGAAAGTGGAGTCGCAGGTAGATAGGATAGTGTAGAAGGCGTTTCGTATGCTTTCTTTTATTGGTCAGAGTACTGAGTACAGGAGATGAGGTCATGTTGTGGCTGTACAGGACATTGGTTAGGCCGCTGTTGGAATATCGTGTGCAATTCTGGTCTTCTTCCTATCAGAAAGATGTTTTGAAACTTGAAAGGGTTCAGAAAAGATTTACAAGGATGTTGGCAGGGTTGGAGGATTTGTGTTAAAGGGAGAGGCTGAATAGGCTAGGGCTGTTTTCCCTGAAGCGTCGGAGGTTGAGGGGTGACCTTATAGAGGTTTACAAAATCATGAGGGGCATGGATAGGATAAATAGACAAAGTCTTTTCCCTGGGGTGGGGGAGTCCAGAATTAGAGGGCATAGGTTTAGGGTGAAAGGGGAAAGATATAAAAGAGACCTAAGGGGCAACGTTTTCACGCAGAGGGTGGTACGTGTATGGAATGAGCTGCCAGAGGAAGTGGTGGAGGCTGGTGCAATTGCAACATTTAAAAGGCATTTGGATGGATATATGAATAGGAAGGGTTTGGAGGGATATGGGCCGGATGCTGGCAGGTGGGACTAGATTGGGTTGGGATATCTGGTTGGCATGGGTGGGTTGGACTGAAGGGTCTGTTTCCATGCTGTACAGCTCTATGACTCTATTCCAAAAATAGCCTAACCAATGTCCTGTACAGCCACAACATGACCTCCCAACTCCTATACTCAATGCACTGACCAATAAAGCCAACATACCAAATGCCTATTTACTAATCCTATCTACCTGTAACTCCACTTTCAAGGAGCTATGAACCTGCACTCCAAGGTCTCTTTGTTCAGCAACAGTCCCCAGAACCTACCATTAAGTGAATAAGTGCTGCCCTGATTTGCGTTTCCAGAGTGCAGCATCTCACATTTATCTAAATTAAACTCCACCTAGCACTTCTCGGCCCATTGGCCCGTTTGATCAAGATTCTGTTGAACTCAGAGGTAACCTCCTTTCTATGACTGCTGCATGACGAATTTTGGTGTCATCTGCAAACATACTCACCATATCTCCATGCTTTCTATGCTTAGCCTTAACAGAATGCTAACAGCGCAGTGATGACTGCCCCAACAGCCCCGGACACACCTGTGTCCTCGGTTACCACTGCAGGTGTCAGATTAGTCTTCCAGGGAGTCAATCCAAAAAAAGTGTTGGTCCTGGACGGTGTCCCCAGTGAAGCACTTAGATCCTGTGCAGACCAACTGGTGGAGGTGTTCAACGACATCTTCAACCTCTCCCTCCGACAAGCCGAAGTCCCCACCTGCTTCAAGAAGACCACCATCATCCCGATCCCTCAGAAAGCACATGCAGTATGCCTTAATGACTACCACCCAGTGGCTCTGACCTCAATGATCATGAAGTGCTTCAAGAAGCTGGTCATGGCCTTCATCAACTCCAGTCTCCCATCCTGCCTCAATCCCCCGACAATTTGCCTCCCAACCTAATAGGTCCATAGCAGATGCTATATCGCTAGCCCTGCACTCATTCCTGAAACATCTAGACAAGGACACCTACAGGGTAAAAACAATGACTGCAGATGCTGGAAACCAGATTCCAGTGGTGCTGGAAAAGCACAGCAGATCAGGCAGCAACCGAGGAGCAGTAAAATCGTGAAGGGCTTTTGCCCGAAATGTCGATTTTACTGTTCCTTGGATGCTGCCAGAACTGCTGTGCTTTTCAACGACACGTACATCATACTCCTGCTCATCGAATACATTGTCACCTTCAACACCATTATTCTCTCCAGTCTGATCTCAAAACTCTGAGACCTAGGTCTTGGCTCTGCCGTCTGCAACTGGATTCTCAGCTTTCTGACCAACAGACTGCAATCAGTGAAGATTGCAGTCCTGAAGAAGGGCTTATGCCCGAAACGTCGATTCTCCTGTTCCCTGGATGCTGCCTGACCTGCTGCGCTTTTCCAGCAACACATTTCCATTTATGCCCATAAGGACCCTCACCAACGTCTACAGATGCACAATTGCAAGCATACTTAACAGACTGGTTTGGCAACTGCTCTACCCAGGACTGTACGAAACTACAGGAGGTTGCATGCACATCAGGGAAGCCAATCTTCTATCCATGGACTCCATTTACATGGCTCATTGCTACGGAAGGGCTGCCAACAACATCAAAGACCCACTGCACTCCAGTAATGATCTCCTACAACCTCCTCTGTCAGGCAGAAGATACAGAAGCCTGAACACACACACCAGCAGGTTCAGGAACAGCTTCTTCCTGGCTGTTATTACATGACTAATGAATGGACTCTCTAGCCTCAAATAACAATGATCTTGTTAACTCTGATCTTGTCTAGCGCACGCCCTGTGCAATGTCATCTGTATGCCTCTGTTCCGAGTCTTTTTACAACATCTGATCTTTATGTCCTGGCTTAGTCTGATATGCTTGTACTGCTTGTAAACAAAGCTTTTTACTGTACTTCTGTACACGAGACAATAAATCAATGTTCACATCCAAATCATTTACATAAATGATGAAAACCATGGACCCAGCACAATCCTTGTGGCATACCATTGGTCCATATTCATTCACAGGATGTGGGCATTGCTGGTCAAGCCAGCATTTATTACCCATCCCTAATTGCCCAGACGGCAGTTAAGAGTCAACCATATTGCTGTCGGTCTAGAATCACATGAAGGCCAGGCCAGGTAAAGATGGCAGTTTCCTTCCCTCAAGGACATCAGTGGACCAGATGGGTTTTTCCAACAATCGACAATGGATTATTGAAGACAAAAGGATAAAGTCTGTTGTTCTGAAGTTCTAGCACTTGAAGTCAAGTTCCTAAAGATACATGGTTGTTTTTCAAATCTTACAGACACAGCTTGCTCAGGAAATATAATCTTCAGATGTTCTCATAATCATTCTTTCAAAAGAACAAATAGGTTCCACCCTGAGCTGATAGAGAGGATTTTCTTTTTTAGAAATGGGAAAGATCAACTGGGCTGTTCATAGCAAGCTTTCCTCCAACTCAGTTTTTTCTTCGAAGATATCCCTCCAACTCAGCAGGTTTTTAGCAGGCTTCCTTCCAACTGAACCAATTAAGATAAACACCGATCCAAACCAGTCACTGTTCAAAACAGGTCTCAGCAAGGTCCACAGCAAAGCAAGTATAATCAGTCATAAGATTTATGGGAAGCCTTAAAAAAGCTTGAAAAAAATCAACACCCACAGTGAATTTTCAATAATCTCTTTCACTCGTACCACCTCATGTATGTCCATAGAACATGAAATAAATTCCTTTTCCACAATTACACAAAACTTAAGTTCTTCAAGCAATGTTAAGCATGAAACATCTTTGAAACTCGTAACTGTATTTAACACAGATTACAAATCTAATTATAAGGGCTCTTATAATGCATGGTAGGGTTCATATCTCTGAATTAGGAGGGTCCCAGGTTCAGGTTTCTCCTACTTCAGAAGTGTCGGAGCTATCTGAACAGGTTGCTTAAAAATATCGACACATCTAATTATAATTCATTACAGTATGAACTGCTCAGCCAGTGAAAAAAGTGATATGCTTCTCACCTCATCATTTTACAAGATGATTAGGGGTTTAGATAGGGTTGACCACGAGAACCTTTTTCCATGTATGGAGTCAGCTATTACGAGGGGGCATAGCTTTAAATTAAGGGGTGGTAGGTATAGGACAGATGTTAGGGGTAGATTCTTTACTCAGCGAGTCGTGAGTTCATGGAATGCCCTGCCAGTAGCAGTGGTGGACTCTCCCTCTTTATGGGCATTTAAACGGGCATTGGATAGGCATATGGAGGATAGTGGGCTAGTGTAGGTTAGGTGGGCTTGGATCGGCGCAACATCGAGGGCCAAAGGGCCTGTACTGCGCTGTATTTTTCTATGTTCTACGTTCATCATGCTGTATATCCTCAGCACCAAAACTACCGCTGGAAGCAACCTTTAAAGTCATTTACATAATTTTATCTTACAAGAGTTGCCATTTAAACTCACCTTAGGTAAGAGCTTCCTTGGAAGCCACTGGTGAAAAGTAATTATTGGCTGTACAGATAACTCATTCCGAGTAGCAATACTAAGCACCCCATTTTAAATGGAGCTACAGGTGACCAGATTTCCTAGCCTCTATTTTCACATTGTGGTTTTAACAATGAAAACCCAATATTAATAGTTGTAAACAAAGAAGACTTCTGTTTTCATCTTGAATGATTTTAGGCAAGGCAAGTCCAAATTAAGGGGTCAGTTAGTTCATTCAGCTAAATGCCTCGAGTATGGTGCAGAATAACTCCATGAGAGTGAATGGCAAAATAGCTCTCTGGCCTGTCACTTTGCCCCATATGAGCCATGATTAGCAAGCCTCAGGCAACAAGGACAAAGTATGGAGAGAGAGAGAAATCTAATTAAAATAACCTTAGCTCATTGTCTAACAAGAAAATCTGCACAAGAATGTCACTTTGAAAAGAATGTTGATGGAGGATGAAACAGCAGAATAATTAATTAGATCAAACTCCTTTACACAAGTTTCTTATGTTACATAATTTAAATTTGAGATTTCAAACCATTTTCTGTAAAAGTACCTTGCCCTTTGATTCCAAATGGAGGAACAAAATCTTTGAGTTTCGACCAACGCCTGTAGGTGTTATCGAGAAACATTGGTGCTGGTTTTGAGAATCTGAAATATAAAACAAAAGAAAAGACTGCAACAATGATTAAATAATTTTTGAAGTGTTCTTTGCATTATTGCAACACTGGTCATATGCTATTAAGATTTCTAACGTTGTTGCACTTCTTAGGCTCTCCAGTCTCAATGCTGAAAGCTGGCTCCAGCACAAACGGATGAAAATTATCATCAACAGATTGCACAATTAATACAAATAGCTAAATCAAACCCAGACTCCAATACTGTCTGCTGGATTTGCCAACGAAACAACAGTGCAATATTTCAAAAGTAATTAACAGCTTGAAAAGAACGAACTTTGGACATCTTGAAGATGTAAGGTACTGTATAAGTGTTTTATGTTAGATAGAATTGTTTCTCTCTAAATAAATTTTAAATTTGTTACACATGGTTAACATGTATATAATACATGCGTAGTAACTGGATAGATTACAGTTTAACAATAACGATGTTTGTGATGGCTCAGTCACATTCATCGATAGAAGATACAAATGTTTTAAAACAAGTACCAACAGAATAAAGAGCAGCTTCATCCCCACTGTTATCAGACTTATGAATGGACCTCTCATATGTTAGAGTTGATCTTTCTCTGCTTTTTCTCTGTCGCTGTAAAACTAAATTCTGCATTCTGTTCTATGACCCTGATGTACTTATGTAAAGTATGATAGCATACAAAACAAAACCTTTGACTGTATCTTGGTACATGTGATGTAATAAATCAAATCAAAGATGTTCTGCATTGGATACTAGCCATGAGGTCAGAACATCTTGGATGGGTATTCCTTCAACACCAGGATAGTGGGGATATGAAGACGGCAGACATTTGCACTGGTAACTAGGAGACAGTCACAAATGTCATGATTGCTGGAGACTGTCAGTGCATTGGAACAGACAACAAAATTAGAAATCTTGGCTGACTGAGAAAAGAGGCCAGTGAATCATGCACTCTCTCAACTCATTGTCTTCTTCTGCAAAAAATGCAGCAAATCCATGCCAGAGTAGATCGTCTGAACCACAACAAGCAATACTTAACAGGATTGCCCACCACAACGGTTGCCACTGTATTTGGTGATGAGTAATGTGACTTGTGATGCAACAAAATTGGAACAAAGCTTTCAGCAGAGAAGTCCAACTATTGTGCACTGGCACTAATGATCTGGCCTTCTTTTCGCTGCTGTCATTTGCCTCCAGGTCATTTAATAAAGGCCTATGTGCATATCGGAACTGATCGAAATCTGTTCAACCTAACTTACCTGAGATCCAAGACAAAGGCATGCCTAATTCTCATTAGAGAATTGCTCTACACTAATGATGCCACATTAGCATTCCAGACCCGAACATCACCAACAAACAGACCAATTCTTTCATGTCTGTAGAATCTGGTGTAACCATCGGAATCAGGAAGATAATTATCACAGAATCCCTGCAGTGTGGAAACAGGCCATTTGGTTCAACAAGTCCACATTGATCCTCCGAAGAATATCCCACCCAGACCTATTCCTCTACTCTATTGCTCCACATTTACCCCTGACTAATGCACCTAGTCTACACATCCCTGAACACTATGGGCAATTTAGCACGGCCAATTTACCTAACTTGTCCATCTTTGGACTGTGAGGAAACCCACACAGACATAGGGAGAATGTGCAATTTCTACAAAGATAGTCGCCCAAGGCTGGAATCGAACCCGGGTCCTTGGTGCTGTGAGACAGCAGTGCTAACCACTGAGCCTCCGTGTCGCCCATAAGGAAGATCCCCATAATCCTTGATCTCCTTACTAATCAAGAACTATTCAATGAATATATTACATCGACTTCTTCCCTCGTTACCTGTTCTGCCTGTCACCTCCTCAAAAAAAGTCCATCCATCACCATCCTTCTTCAACTGGCCAAGCTCCTCCTTGCTTTGAACAACTTTTCCTTTAACTTGTCTCACCTTCTCCAAGACAAACGAGCAGTTATGGCATCCCAGAGATGCCGGTCTGTACGTGGAACTCTTGTTTCAGTCCTACACAGGCTTCCTCTTGGCACACTGACATCATCATTAGTGCTGTTTACTTCTATCTGCTGGAACTGGAAAAATTAATCTATTTAATTAATCCAATTTTTCATCTTTCTCTCAGCTTCACCTAGTTTCTCTCTCACTTTTCCTTCCTCTTCCATAACGAGAAAGAGAAAAAAGTAATATTCACTCCAAACCCATTGGCTCCCACAGTTAGTTTGGCTACAATACCTCGATCTATAAGGAATCCATTTCATTCCTCCAGTTTCTCCATTTCTGTAGCATATGTTCCAATAATACCAACATTCACAGAGACGCCTTGAAATTTCTTCTTTTTCCTCAACAATGGAATCCCCCCACCCACCCAATAGTTGAGAGGTGCCTCAGCCAGGTCAGACCTACTTCCCACATTTCTGCTCTCACCTTTTCTCCTGTGTCCCAGAGTAACAGGGGTCCCCTTGACCTCACTTTTCACTCTCAAATGCAAAGGATCATTCTCCCACATTTCTCCCTCCCTTGACAGGATGCCATCATCAAGCATATCCATCCCTCCCCTCTCTTCTCAGAATTGTGCAGGGACTATTTCCAATCTGACATTTTAGTCCACTGCTAGGTCACTCATAGCACTTCCCCTTTCACTCCACCCCCAATGCAATCACAGGAAGTATAAGACTGGCTGTTTTGCCTTCTTCCTCCTCACTATTCAGGGCTCCAAACACACCTTTAAGGTGGAGTAGTGATTTACATTTATTTCTTTCAACATCGTTGACTGTATTCACTGCTTGCAGTGTGGGGTCCTCTGCATCAATAGGACCATATGCAGACTGAATAGTCACTTTGCATAACACCTCTACTCTGTCCTTAAGATCAAGCCCAACTTTTCAGTTTCTTGTCATTTTCCACCCTATGCTTGCTGCACTGTTCCAGCAAAGCCCAAGATGGAGGAACAGCACCTCATTTTCCTCCTAGGTGTCTTAGACCCTTCAGGATTCAACATTCTGTTTAACTACTTTACACCATCAATACTATTATCTAGTTTGATTACTCTCCTACTCTAGTTTCCAGCCGCATTAAGTTCCATATAAGAATAATAGGACTCAAAACATTAATTCTTTCTTTTTTGACAAATACTGTCAGACCCACTGACTTTCTATAGGACTTTGATTTTATTATTGCACAAACCAAAATGCGCGTTTAAAACTACCCGAAAGCTAGAGTTAATATAAAGCAATTCCACACAGAGTTTCCCAAGAGGGAAGACACTGTTTAATTTTGCAGCCCAAATTATAATCCATTCCAGATTTACATAAAATTACACACTATTCATTAATTTATACAAAAAAGATTTAATGGGCTGAATATTCAAAGGAACAGCAATCACGACTGGATTATCATTCCACTCCTTTTAACTCATCTTATCCCAGACTTCTGATTATGGCTTCTTGAGAAACAAGGGGAATATCTGATCTGGAAGTTTTGCCACAGAATCTCCAGCCTTTGCACTGCTCTAGTTGCCACAGTATTCATTTGGAAAACTGGAAAAGATCGTCTGGAAGATGAATTTGTAATTGAGTTTATTTCGTGGACTAATATGTTATGGGACCAGGAGATAAAACTCTTTACAACTAACATTTTGTAATTAGCCATTGTTGCTTAATAAAACCATGGAAAAAAATTTCTGCAACATGGTGTGACCATAATACAACTGAATTCCACATTACAAAGGTTAAAATCAATATTCTCAACAAGCTCCCCGAGTGCCAGGATTTTTAATTTTAGTTTTTCAGCAGCAGTTGATGGAGTTTTGAAATTGGGTTTGGAAGCTGCAGTACATCTCTCCTTGCTACTTCCTCTCTGTTTTCTCTGGATGTTTTCTCCCTGTGGACTGGAGAATTGCCTGACAGACAATCTATTTTGCTGCATTTGCCTTTGCCAAGGGATGTTTATGGAATGTTACTGTATTGGAACAGTTACTGTTCAATAGTTAAATAATTTCTCATTCTGTTAAGTTTTCCAAAAGAGACAATTAACTGCCCTTTCTCATCCTCTAAAGGACCAACATTTACTTTAGCCACTCTTCTCTGTTTTATATATTCATAGAAACTCTTGTTATCTGTCTTTATATTCCGTGCTAGTTTTTTTCTCATACTCTATCTTACTTTTCATTAACACTCTTTTTGTGGCTTTCTGTTGATCTTTAAAGTTTTCCCAATCTTCTAGATTCCTGCTGTTGTTGGCCACTTTGTATGCCTTCTCCTCCTATTCCAATTTCTTCTTTCTTTTGTTGTATTTTAACTACAGTGCATGAATAAAGTGTGTTTTGCTTTAAATCTGGTAGTGTGACCAATTGATTTGCATCCCGAATGCAATGCCCAGCACTTGTCTTGAAAATAAGAAAAAATTAATGTCTTTACTATCTTCTTAATATATTTTGAGTGTCTGGTCGGTCCATAACAAAATGTTTAAAGAAACAATTCAAAACGTTCACAAAAATGCATTCTATCAAAAAAACAAAAACTCAACAATATCCATTAGTCTATTATTAAGGAGGTTAAGGATAAGATTAAATAAAGTGGCTTACAAAGTGACAATTAAGGATACCTAATCATGTGGGACAAACAGATTCTCAATACAGCAGATTACCAAGAACAATCAGGGGCGTTTAACTGAAGCTAACAAAATTAAAAGTGCTCATATCACAGTCGCAAAACAAACTTTTATTTCTGCAAAGAAAAACACACTCTAATGGTCTAATGATGAAAGCTCTAGTTAGTGCGGACATTAAATCAGGAAGACTAAAACGTTATAAATTAAATTCCTACCAGGTATTGAGTTAGTTGACATCTGAAGGACATTGTGGGAAAGTAGGGGATGACTGAAATAGCAAGTGGCAAGGCTATGGTGGCATTTAAAAATAAGGATAAGAATTTTTAAATCAAAGCTTAACTGAGTGTCAGTTTCAGCCAACAACCATCCGAAAAATGGGTAAACAGGAACTGTGAAAGTTAGTATAAGGGCAGCAATATTTTAGATTATCTCAAGTTTACAGACATTGAACTGGGTAAGGCTATCAGGAGTGTTTTGGAATCATCAAACCTAAAGGTAACAAAGACAGGATGGAGGATATCAACATCAGATAAATAGAGGTGTGGCAGTCAGACAATGTTAAAAAGATGGAATCTGATGGTCCGAGTGATGCACAAATATGTCATTGTCATCTCTGCATCAAAAAGTACTAATGGTACAAATAGCCCAGTTTAGAGTGGAATGGAAATGGTAACAGGAGAATGGAATTTGTGTCAGGGCCCCAAAAAAGGGCAAATTTTTAAAAATTTAGTTGGGAGAATATTTCTGGTTATCTTGGGTGTTGGATAACTAGTCTGACAGTTTAGAAATAAACAGTGAGTGTTGAACAAGGTTGTGCTGTGCAATCTTAGCTCTAGGGTTTCTTTGAATTGGATGAGCTACAAACTCCACAGGGCAATCTCCTTGGTGTTGACACCAAGGAGCAAAGTTGCAATTAATGGGAATCAGGACAAAACCTTTCCATTGGTTGAACTTGAGTTTATATCTTGTGTCTGTGTTTTAAACTTGGAGTAAATGAAGGGGATTATGTGATTGCAATTTCTACCATTCAGGAGGACATTTGCCACATGCAACGTCACCACTTGAAAGGTCTCACCAAATTCACACAATATATTTACACACTTGAAATGAAATCACTGCTCTTTTGAACTTCTTTCTCACAGCAAACTGAGTATACTCACATGCACTGCAATGATTCAAAAACAGAACTCGCCACCACATTCCTATGGACAACTGGGGATGGGCAATAAATGGTAAAGTTGTCAACAACCTTATATTCCATAAATAAGATATTTGTATCATCAATAGTCACAGGTGAGGTGCTGGAAGACTGGAGGTTGGCTAACGTGGTGACACTGTTCAAGAAAGGTTGTAAAGACAAGCCAGGGAATGATAGACCAGTGAGCCTGATGTCAGTGTGGGCAAATTGTTGGAGAGAATCCTGACAGACAGGATGTACATGCATTTCAAAAGGCAAGGACTGATTCGGGATTGTCAATATGGCTTTGTGCATGGGAAATCATGTCTCACAAACTTAACTGAATTTTTTGATGAAGTAACAAAGACGACTGATGAGAGCAGAGCGGTAGATGTGATCTATATGGACTTCAGTAAGGCGTTCGACAAGGTTCCCCATGGGAGATTGGTTAGCAAGGTTAGATCTCACAGAATACAGGGAGAATTAGCCATTTGGATACAGAACTGGCTCAAAGGTAGAATACAGAGGGTGGTGACGGAGGGTTGCTTTTCAGACTGGAGGCCTGTGACCAGTGGACTGCCACAAGGATCGGTGCTGGGTCCACTTCTTTTTGTCATTTATATAAATGATTTGGTTGGGAGCACAAGAGGTACAGTTAGTAAGTTTGGCGATGACACCAAAATTGGAGGAGTAGTGGACAGGAAAGAATGTTACCTCAGATTACAACGGAATCTTGATCAGATGGGCCAATGCGCTGAGAAGTGGCAGATGGAGTTTAATTCAGATAAATGTGAGGTGCTGCATTTTGGGAAAGCAAATCTTAGCAGGACTGAAACGCTTAATGGTTAAAGTCCTGGGGAGTGTTGCTGAACAAAGAGACCTTGGAGTGCAGGCTCATATCTCCTTGAAAATGGAGCCGCAGATAGATGGGGTAGTGAGGAAGGCGTTTGGTATGCTTTCCTCTATTGGTCAGAGTACTGAGTACAGGAGTTGGGAGGTCATATTGTAGCTGTACAGGACATTGGTTAGGCTACTGTTGGAATATTGCGTGCAATTCTGGTCTTCTTCCTATTGGAAAGATGTTGTGAAACTTGAAAGGGTTCAGAGAAAAATTTACAAGGATGTTGGCAGGGTTGGAGGATTTGAGCTAAAGGGAGAGACTGAACAGGCTGGCGCTGTTTTCCCTGGAGGCTGAGGGGTGATCTTTTGAGGTTTACAAAATCATGAGGGGCATGAATAGGATAAATAGACAAAGTCTTTTCCTTGGGGTGGAAGAGTCCAGAACTAGAGGGTATAGTTTTAGGGTGAGAGGGGAAAGATATAAAAGAGACGTAATGGGCAACGTTTTCACACAGACGGTGGTACGTGTATGGGATGAGCTACCAGAGGAAGTGGTGGAGGCTAGTACAATTGCAATATTTAAAAGGCATTTGGACAGGTGCATGTATAGAAAGGGTTTTGGAGGGATATGGGCCAGGTGCTAGCAGGTTGGACTAGACTGGATTGGGATATCTGGTTGGCATGGACCGGTAGGACCGAAGGGTCTGTTTTCCTGCTGTACATCTCTATGACTCTATGAATAAAGAAAAAAAAATTCAAAGGGAATACTGATAAATATTCAAAGTGGGTAAAATTCCAAGGCAGTGCGAAAGGAGCTGTACAGTTGGTCTACATGAATAGCTCTTTCAAAAAAGCTAAGTGTATTAGGCTAAATGGCCTCTTTCAGTGCTGTAACATTTTGATACTTTGGTCAAGGCTGTGGGCAACTGTCGGACCACATTCCAGTGAGAAGTTGGTATCTGCAGAAGGAAAGTGGGAAGATTTGGCACAAAATGTAACCATTGCTTAAAACATTGAGCTCGACCTCAAATCAATAAAAATTAACTCTGTCAAGAGTTAAATCAGGTCCATTGATTCTCAGGAAATAATTTGGTATTATAAATGGTTGTTGTCTTTTTTCTTCATTTTCATTCTAAAGAAGAGTTCGATGGATATAGTCTTATTTGGGTCACTTCACTGACCTACACAGTACCTGTCCAGCATATCTCATGTCCTTCATTGAAACAATTAGAACCCCACTGTAACAGTTTTGTTAAATGCAAAAACTATCAGCATTTGCTAGATTGGATCTAATGACAAAAGAGATTTTAAAATTACACACTAGTATCCTCTTATAATTGCTGTCCCAACCACTTCATATATAGTTTTTTTAAAATATTTATTTTAACAAGGCATTTCTCACTGCAAACTGCTGATTCATTATTATCCAAGTATAACCTCTGCACTTTTTGTTCAAAAATCTTATCAATTGTTGCATCATTTAACTGCTGTGGTATGACGGAATATACATTTAGATAGTTTGACAATTACTCAAGACCGTGGCAGCCTCTTGTACAATAAACTTGCACATTCGTGCTGAAATCCCAATGCTACAACCTTACTAGTCTTAATTATGTTGATGGTTTCAACAAACTTGACAATAATGACGCAGGGTCTATCTAACAACTTCAAATTGCTTGCACCATCTCAACAATCTCAGCTTTGCATATGACAAAAATGACATCGTGTTTACAGTACCTGCACTGGTGCACTTATATAAGACTGTATATTCCTGACAGCACATTATCGGGTGCTTTCAATTATTCTTATCTGTACAGGATTAAAAGTCATTAGTTTAGTTTTGTTTACCATTTGTCACAACTTACTTGAAAACAAAGCGACATTTTTTTTGTGGTTTAGTTCCTTCGCAGCCAAATTGGAATCAGAGAATTATGTGACCTTTGTTTCTCAGCATCAATGTTTGGCAAACTCAATTTTACAGGCAACGGCTGTGTCGTTTAATTTCACCACAAAAATACTCCCATGAGTACTTTTCCATCACCTGTTTGAAAATATCACAACTGAAGTCAGCTGTCCCTCAGGCCTAAAGTGACTTCAAAGCAAATTACTGCAATAATGGCATGGTTTCAATTACTCTGCAGTTCTACATTATTTTAATGTACTGTATATACTTGCGTAAAAGTCACTCTCATATAATGTCGGCCCCTTATTTTTGGCCAAAAATCTTATATTTTCCATATATCTCGTGCAAAAGTCAACCCTACTACATTGCATCATAAACCTCTTACAAAGGAAACTGCATGTTCCCATTAACCAACTTAAATGAAATTGCATTAATTCATTCATACTGTAACTCTACTCATCATTCTTTGTTTGCTATATTGCATCTCTATTCATTCATTCATAACTCTATTCAGCCAAATTGGTTTACTATAGCACATTTTGATTCATTTATTCATTCAGGCGATACTAAGTCTATCGGTACTTATCAGACTTTGTTCACTATACATCCAAAAGTTAATATCATTAAAAAGTTGATCATTTTAATTGTACCATTATATCTGAATAAAACTGAGATATATTAGCTACATATATCTTTAATTCCTTGGCAAATTTATTAATGTTGCTGAGGTTCATAACATAGGAGAGTAAATTGGAGGGAAATGGAAGAATTTGGTGGGAAAGCTCAAGATGCTTACACGTTCAGAATTTAATGAGTGCTTCATTTTAAGTGTGCCATTCTATCAGGCCATGACGATGTTGAACAGTGTGATTTTGAAGGATTTCAATTAATCATTGACATGTTAAATTTTCATACTGTTACATATAAATAAAATTTACCATCAGTAATTCATTCTTGTTTCTCTTGCTTTATTTCGGTAATTACCTTTACCGGAATTCATTGTGTTTTTCTTCTTTACCCAGGATTAGTTGTGAGATCAAATCGACATCTGCTAATATGGTTTTTTGAACTGCAGCATGAATTTCAGACCCTGAAAACTAGTACCTGTGCATTAGTCGATCCTATAAATTGAACATTTAAAAATAGTTTAAAAACTTGACTTTTACATGAGCATACTCGGTAAATATGGGTATTTGAGACAAACAAATTAGTTCATTTGATATGGGTTGGAAAAAGATACTTAGTATCAAGGAGTCAACACAAAAAATGACAATCCACTTTTTTTTAGTTGTTTTCTTATAATCTTTTGAAAACTTCTCAGTGAAAATACAAATTCCTCCCTCAGTTTGTCACTCCGTCACTTTTTTCATCCTTGCAATGCAAAACGTCTAACGTAAGCAATGTAAGAAATAAGACATGTGATATCTAGTTGAAATATATTTTAAAATATTAGATTTTCAGAGCTTGAACATAATACTAGTTGAAGGTGATTGTAAACATGCCCTGGAACGTAGGAAAATAGTGCAAAATGTTAAATATTGGTATATTTAATTGGCATTAATCCAACACTTTTTTTGACATCCACATTGACTAAGGCTTCATTCATTTTATGACATGATTAATTTTAAATGAATTAAAGCTGATCTTATAAATATAGTTTGCTCAAAGGTTCAAGATAAAACTGAAGGGTAGTTTACAAAATAAAAACTTAAGTTCCAAATTCTGAATCTCAAAAGTTGAACATTTGGTAATAAATTGTGCCTGAAATCACTGTGAGATAGCGTGACTGAGCTGAATAAAGCAGCTGTATAAGCATTTGTTAATACAGCTTAAAAGGCAAAGGTTCCACTTCAGTAAACAGGCTTATGCCACATAGAGTAAATACTTCTGACAGCACTAACATCAAAACAATTCAAATATTCTCGACAAAAAGATAGACAAAGATCCAAGTATCAGAGTTTGAACTTTATGCACCTATTTTTCAGGGTAACAGCTTCAAAACAGTTTTCGTAAGGCTTGTACGAACTCAGAGAGTTACTTCTGACTCACTGACATTATTGTAGTCAAGGGACCAAATCTACCACTCACATTCAGCTGTTAATTGGAAAAACATATAGGATGTCATCAACTCTCCTGGCAACTGAAACAATGGAAAACAATAGTACGCGGGCTTTGTAGCAACTGAACTACTTTCACTCATAGCTCATGGATAGCAGTCTCATCACTGAAGGCTAATAATCAATACTAAACCAGTGCTGCATTGTCAGAGGCACCATCTTTCAGGTGGGATGTTAAGCTGGTGTACTATCTGCTTCTAAAATGGAGATAAGAGATCTCATGGCACTACTGTGAAGTACATGAGTAATTTCTAGGGTCCTGGCCAATCTTTGATTTTTAAACCAAAAGTGCTGCATACCACTGACTGCACAATATAATGCTTTGTTTTTTTTTTGCATATCATCTGTGCCATGTACTAGAAATATGTTCAATCCCATCTATAACTTGTGAGATACAGAAGCAGTCTATTTCTAACAAGAGGGAACCCAACCAACAACCTTGACATTGAATGCATCAACTATCGCTGAAGCTATCAAAGTATATGTTTCAGAGGTTACTTTGCCAATGACCTGAAATTTAACTGGGACAGTCACATAAATTGATCTAAACTCCAGCAGATTGGAGTTTAGAAGCTCTGTAGGGAATAACTCACCTTCCAACTCCTCAAAGCCTGTCAACCATCTACAAGGTGCCTGTTGGCAAAGTTACGAAATATGCTCCACTTGCTTGAAGAGTGAAGCTTCATCAAAACTCAAGAAGGTTGACATCCTCCAGGCGAAAACACAGAATTCTACACACCACCTGAAATACCACCCCAGGCCAACACCGGCACATCCACGTCATATCTTCATTCCTGTCATTGTACCCGTGTCTACAGATGCACTTCAGCATCTCACTGGCAACACATTCCAAAGTTACAACCTCTACCATATTCATGGACAACAGTGGAAGGCAAATACGAATACCATCACTTGTAAATTCACTTCCAACTCACTTTCCATCCTGAATTTGAAATATATCACTGTTCTTTTACTATCAATATCCTGGAACTCCCAACAGTACATTGGGCGTACCACACCACATGGACTGTAGTGGTTGAAGAAGACAACCCATTTTCACAAGGGTAATAAATTCTCACCTTGCCAATGATACCATATCCATTGGACACACATATAAAAAAATGTTCAGTTGTTGGGTGACCACAGACATGCATCATACTCCATTAAGACAGCATTACGATGTCTTCATTCTATAGTTGTTCACTCCCCTCCCGGTACATTTCAGCTACCACAACAAATTTAAATGTGGCACTTCATGTACATGTATGCAGCATACATATGATGAGACACACATTGCCACAAAGAAAATCCGACAGAACAGACTACGCTGGGCTGAAGCGATGATTTTACTGCAGTACTTAGCCGGACACGTCTCAAGGTTCATGGAAGAGTGGGAATTGTGGCATAAGTTTACCATTGGGAGGATACTAACTATTAGACAAGACATGTCTTCTTTAACACATCAGCATTGATGTTTCTCGGATTCTGGAATTGGCTTCCAGCCTTCGATAACAACCATATTTCTGTTCTAGTCCAACCTTAAAGTTAGTGATATGTATTTTTAGAAGCCAGAAAAGAATTGAAATACAGGTATCCCAAGCAACTGAATACGCTTTGTTGCTTCTTTAATCATTTCAGAATTAAGAAATCAAAATGATAAAATTAAGCTATCTTGCATATGGTCAAGTCACATTCTCAACTTTGTTCCTCATGAACTGAAACACTCAATGTGAAATGGATGGATATTTTTGTAATCTCCAAATTCCCTTACAAGTCAACTATCTATCTTTAAACAATGACTCTTAATTCTCAGAGACAACAGATGAGTGGATTTATCTAACTTCACAGTAGCTCCAAGCACCTTTCCGATCTTCAACAGGATTATATGTTCAATATTACCTATTACTGAAGTAAGATTTTTGCTCTGATGATACTGATCTCTTTTTCCCCCAATGGTCACAAATGCATAACTTTTTGTAAATACTTTCAACAGTACAGACTATTCATTGTCCATTAGCAATACTGGAAAAATTCCATTCCACTAAAATGGCTGATGTTAATTTGCTTTATTTCTATTTTGCTTAATTCTGTTTGGTTGTCAAACAGTACTAACTTATTTGACAACTATTTCAAAATGCAATATAGTATGGCACACAACACCACAAATGGCAAGAAATCAGGAACCTATGTGAGCCAGAATATCTCTGAAGAGTTTGGTATCTCTTTCAAGTTAATGAGTAGAACTTGAAAGAGTTATAAAATCTTTCAAATCGCCTGTGAATAAATGGCATTAGGTATAGCTAAGTATTGTAAGATTTCTTTACCCCTTCCTAGACCTCACAAACAGTAGGCAAGGGTTGACCATAAAAAACTGTTCAGAACCACCTGATGAAGGAGTGACGCTCCGAACGAACCAGAATTGATCAGGGACCTCGAAGTGAAGGAGCCATTGGGAAGGAGTGACCATAATACAATAAGCTTCAAACTGCAATCTGAGAGGGAGAGGGTACAATCGGAAGTGACAATATTTCTGTTGAATAAAGAGAACTATGGAGCTATGAGGGAGGAGCTGGCCAAAGTTTAATGGTACAATACCTTAGCAGGGATGACAGTGGAGGAACAATGGCAGATATTTCTGTGTATAATGCAGAAGATGCAGAATCAGTTCATTCCAAAAAGGAAGAAAGATCCTAAGAGGAGGCATGAGTGGCCGTGGCTGACGAGGGAAGTTAAGAAACATATAAAGTTAAAATAGAAAAAGTATAACATAGCAAA
>NC_057720.1:28165681-28230836 GCF_004010195.1 Chiloscyllium plagiosum | reverse complement strand
CAGGAAGCATGTTTCCGCTGATGGGTGAGTGCCAAACCAGAGGACACAGCTTAAAAATATGGGGTAGACCATTTAGGACAGAGATGAGGAGAAACTTCTTCACCCAGAGAGTGGTGGCTGTGTGGAATGCTCTGCCCCAGAGGGCAGTGGAGGCCCAGTCTCTGGATTCATTTAAGAAAGAGTTGGATAGAGCTCTCAAGGATAGTGAATCAGGGGTTATGGAGATAAGGCAGGAACAGGATACTGATTAAGGATGATCAGCCATGATCATATTGAATGGTGGTGCAGGCTTGAAGGGCAGAATGGCCTACTCCTGCACCTATTGTCTATTGCTTCCAATTAAACCTGGTGGACTATAACCTGGTGTTGGGAATGTGTTGCTGGAAAAGCGCAGCAGGTCAGGCAGCATCCAGGGAACAGGAGAATCGACGTTTCGGGCATAAGCCCTTCTTCAGGCTTATGCCCGAAACGTCGATTCTCCTGTTCCCTGGATGCTGCCTGACCTGCTGCGCTTTTCCAGCAACACATTTCCAGCTCTGATCTCCAGCATCTGCAGACCTCACTTTCCCCTCAAAGATTATAACCTGGTGTTGTGTGATTTTTAACTTTATAAGTAAGGAGAACAATTGATTGTTCATGCCATTTAAAGCAACCAGAAGGTATCCTCATCTTCAGAAACCAATTAGCCTCCTCAGACTCTAAGGTCGTCAGAGAATGCACCTGAAGTGAATTATGCATTTACTCTCTTAGGTCAGGAAACAGTTCCTGCGTCCCCCCATTCTTGCATGAATAATTTTCAATTTGTATCTTTTCATAGACTTTGTATTACTTGAGCAGCCAAATTAACTGCACAGAAGCGCAATCAGCCGTACAGGTCAAGAAGATTATAGCTCTGATCACTAATCTTTTTTTCATATCAGACACGAATGTATAGATGCATCCCAAATGGCCTGAATGTCTACAGGATAAAATATTCTATTCAAAAGGACACTGGCAAAGCAATGAAATAGCTCACCCTCTCAATCATAATCTATTGCATGCAGGTTAGAAAAGTAAAGGAATAAAATGCCTCAAAACAATAACAAGAAAAATAATAACAATGCACTTTGGTACACAATGGATCCTTCAAATGGTCCATTTCGATTTCCATGCTCATTCTGCTAGAACTTCCTTGATTTCATTCAGATAATCAAAGGATAAACTTGTTGATCCAGAAGGTAGTAATATAATTACAAAAGTCAAAAAACATCCACCAACTGATCGAAAAATCTATCAAACCTGTTATTTTAATAATCAACTGATAAGAACAGAGAAGAAATTAAGAATTAGGAGCAGGAGTAGGCCATCTGGTCCTTCGAGTCTGCTCCTCCAACCAATAAGATCATGGCTGATCTTTCTGTAGCCTCAGTTCCACTTACCCACCCTCTCACCATAATGCTGAATTCCTTTATTGTTAAAAAAAATCAATCTTAGCTTTAAAAACATTTACTGAAGTAGTGTCAACTTCTTCACTGGGCAAGGAATTCCATAGTTTCACAACTCTCTGCGTGAAGAAGCTACTTTTCAGTTCGTTCCCAACTCTGTTCCCCCTAATTTTGAGGCTTTGCCCTCTTGTCCTAGTTTCACCTGCCAGTGGAAATATTGTCTCTATGTCATTCTTATCTTTTCCCTTCATAATTTTATATGTTTCTATAAGATCCCCCCTCAATCTTCTCTATTACAATGACTATAATCCCAGTTTACTCAGTCTCTCCTCATAAGACAACCCCCTCAACTCCAAACTCAACCTAATGAACTTCCTCTGCATCCCCTCTATTGCCAGTGCATCCTTTCTCATGTAAAGAGACCAAAACTACAAACAGTATTCCAGGTGTGGCCTCATCTGCACCCTATACAGCTGCAACGTAACCTCCCTGCTTTTAAACTCAATCCTTTTAGCAACGAAGAACAAAATTCTATTTGCCTTCCCAATGACCTGTTGTACCTGCAGACTAGCCTTCTTTGGTTCATGCACAAGGACACCCAGATCCCTCTGCCCAGCAGCATGCTGCAACTTTTTAATCATTCAAGTAACTGTCTTTTTTAATGTTACTCCCACCAAAATGGATGACTTCATATTTACTAACATTGTATTCCATCTGCTAGACCTTTGACCACACACTTGAAGTATCTATGTTCCTCTGCAAAGTGTTACAGTCCTCTGTATACTTGCTCTGCCACTCATCTTAGTGTCATCTGCAAATTTTGACACACTACATGTGGTCTCCAACTCCAAATCATCTATATAAACTGTGAATAATTGCAGTCCCGACACTGATCCCTGAGGCACACCACAAGTTACTGATTGCCAACCAGAATAGCACTCATTTATTCTCACTCTTTGCTTCCTGCTAGTCAACCAATCCTCTATCCATACTAATACTTTACCCATAATGCCATGCATCTTTATCTTTTGCAGCAACTTGTCAAGGCCTTTGGAAACCTAGATACACCACATCTAATGAGTCTCCATTGACCACCGTGTTCATAATATCTTCATAGAATTCCAAAAGATTATTTTAGGATGACCTACCCTTCATGAACTCATGCTGCATCTGCCCAACAGGATAATTTTGACCTAGATGCCTTGTTATTTGTTCCTTGATAATGGACTCAAGCATCTTCCTCATTATTTCCTTAGACACGCATAGCAGATTAACCCTTTTCTTACAGCCCTTCCTTTTCACTGCAATATACTTTTGCTGAGCACTTCAAAAAATTGCTTTGGAAGTCCTCCACTGCTTGTCAACTGTCCCAACATAAAGTCTTCGTTTCCAGTGCAATTTAGCCAACTCCTCCTTCGTCCTATTGTAGTTTCCCTTGTTTAAGCACAGGACCCCATTATTGGATTTTATCTTCACACTCTCCATCTGTTTTCTAAATTCAACCATACTGTGATCGCTCCTTCCTTGTGGATCCCTATTATGAGGTCAGTAATTATTCCTGCTGTACAGAACATTGGTTTGGCCACTTTTTGAATATTGCATGCAATTCCGGTCTCCTTCCTAAGGGAAGGATGTTGTGAAACTTTAAAGGGTTCAGAAAAGATTTACAAGGATGTTGCCAGGGTTGGAGAATTTGAACTATAGGGAGAGGTTGAATAGGCTAGGGCTGTCTTCCCTGGAGTGTCCGAGGCTGAGGGGTGATCTTATTAGAGGTTTATAAAATCATGAGGGGCATAGATAGAATAAATAGACAAGGTCTTTTCCCTGGGGTGGGGGAGTCCAGAACTAGATGGCATAGGTTTAGGGTGAGAGGGGAAAGATATAAAATAGACCTAAGGGGCAACCTTTTCAAGCAGAGGTTGGTGCATGTGTGGAATGGGGCTGCCAGAGGAAGTGGTGGAGGCTGGTACAATTGCAACATTTAAAAGGCATCTGGATGGGTATATGAATAGGAAGGGCTTGGAGGGATATGGGCTGGGTGCTGGCAGGTGGGACTAGATTGAGTTGGGATATCTGGTCGGCATGGACAAGTTGGACCAAAGTGTCTGTTTCTGTGTTGTACATCTCTATGACTCTATGATTCATTACAGAAGACCAGACCTAGGATAGCTTGCTTCCCTCCTTGGCTCCAATGCATACTGTTCAAGAAAACTATTGCGGATACACTCAATGAACTAATCCTCAAGGCTACCCTGACCAAGCTGGTTCGACCAATCAATATGCAGATTAAAATCTCCCATGATAATTGCCATACCATTTTTATCGGCATTATTTATTTCTTTGTTTCTAATTTCTAATTTCCACTTAAAATGGATTCTACCTTATTCTCCATAGAACCTATATCATCTCTCAGCCCTGATGTCGTCCTTGAATATCAGAGCTGCGCCACTTCCCCTAACTTCCAGTCTGATACGTCTGGATATTTAATTCCCAGTCGTGACCATCCTGTAACCATGCCTCCGTAATGGCTACTATATCATATTCATTCGAGATGATTTGTCCTGTTAACTCATCAATCTTGTTACAAATGCTACGAGCATTCAGGTGACGTACCCTTATGCTAGTTTTCGTATCCTCATGATTTCCAACATCTCTAATAATATTTCCCAAGTGGACCTTCCTTTTTCCTTCTTTCATAAATCGGCCTTATAGTTAAACCATCCTGCACACATGCTAACCTGCTGCTTACTTTTTGATTTAGTTCTTGTCATTTTCCTCTTCCCTCCTCTCCCCCCAACCCATCAAACCATCAGACAAAGAGGGCACTGTGGTAGCTTTGTACACTGACCTCTACACCACTGAAGCCAGGCGCCAGCTCATGTACACCTCCTCCTACTGCCCCCTCGACCACAACCTCACTTGCCATCACCAAACCATCATCTCCCTGACCATCCACAACCTCATCACCTCTGGAGGTCGCCTATCCTCAGCCTCCAACCTCATTGTTTGAGAACCCCGCACTGCCCGATTCTACTCCTACCCAAGATTCACAAACCTGAATTCCCCAGTTGACCCTTTGTCTCAGCCTACTCCTGCCCCACTGAAATCACTTCTGCATACCTTGACACCGTCCTGTGTCCCTTAGTCCAGGAACTCCCCATCTACGTTCGGGACACGACCTATACCCTCCATCTCTTCCAAGACTTTAGTTTCCCCGACCCCCTATGCCTTTCTTCACCATGGACATCCAGTCACTGTTAACATCTATTCGTCATGACGAAGGCCTCCAGGCCCTTTGTTTCTTCCTTTCACACTACCCAACAGTACCCTTCAATGAAACCCGCACCCTCCTGGCTGAACTGGTCCTCACCCTTAACAACTTCTCCTTCCAATCATCTCACCTCCTCCAAATCAAAGGGATAGCCATGGGCCCCACATAGGCCCCAGCTATACCTGTCTCTTTATTAAAAGTAAGGACTGCAGATGGAGGAGATCAGAGATGAGTGTGGGGTGCTGGGAAAGGATAGCAGGTCAGGCTGCATCCAAGGAGTAGAAGAATAAATGTTTCGGGCATAAGTCCTTCATCAGGAATAAGGATTGCCGGCTGAGAGATACTTGGGAGGGAGGTGGAATTTGTGTAGGAGGGGAAAGTAGCTGAGAATGCAATAGGTAGATGAAGGTGGGGGAGAAGGTGATAGATCGGAATGGAGGGTGGAGAGGATAGATGGGAAAGGTGATGGACAGGTCAAGAGAGCCGTTCCAAGTTGGAGGCCTGGGACTGGGATAATGTAATTGGAAGGGAAACTGGTGAAATCCACCTTGATCCCAAGTGGTTGCAGGGTCTCAAGGTGGAATATGAAGCGTTCTTCCTCCAGGCATCAGGTGGTAAGGGTTTGGTAGTGGAGGCGGCCCAGGACCTGCATGACCTTGACAGAGTGGGAGGGGGAGTTGAAGTGTTCAGCCATTGGGTGGGGTTGGTTGGTGTGGGCATCCCAAAGATGACCACATCAGGTGCAATGGATACAGTAGATGATATTTCTGTCAGATGTGTAAGGATTCTTTGGGACTGTGGATGGAGGTGAGGATGGAACTGTAGGTTTTATACTTATTGTGGTGGCAGGGGGAGGTGCCAGGAGTGGAGTGTGGGCTGGTGGCGTCGTGGATCTGACAAGACAGTCGTGGAGGGAATAGTCTCTCCAGAACACTGATAGAGGTGGGAAGGGAAATATATCTCTGGTGGTGGAGTCCGTTTGTAGGTGGCAGAAGTGGTGGAGGATGATGCGATGATGCGGAGGTTGGCGGGGTGGAAGGTGAGGATGGGAGAATTCTGTCCTTGTTGCCTTGGGAGGGGTGAGATTCAAGATAAGAGGCACAGGAAGTGGAGGAGATGCGCTGGAGGGCATCGTCGACCACGTGGGAAGGGCAATTGCGATCTTGGAAGAAGGAGGCCTTCTGGGATTTCCTAAGGTGGAACCGGTCATCCTGGGAACAGATGCAGTGGAGGTGAAGGAATTGGGAATAGGGGATGGCTTTTCTACAGGAGGTAGGATGGGAGGAGGTGTAGTCTAGGTAGCTGTGGGAGTCGGAAGGCTTGTAGTAAATATCTGTGGCTAGTTGGTTGCCAGAGATGGCGATGGAAAGGTCTGGGAAGGAGAGGCAGGTGTCCAAGATTGTCCAGGTGAATTTGAGATTGGGATGAAAGGTGTTAGTGAAGTTGATGAACTGTTCAACCTCGTTGTGGGAGCATGAGGTAGTGCTGATACAGTCATCAAAATAGCAGAGGAACAGATGGGTGGTGGTGCTGCCGGTGTAGCTGCAGAAGATGGACTGTTCCACGAACCCGACAAAGAGGCAGACATAGTTGGGTCCCATGCAGGTGCCCATGGCTACCTCTTTGGTTTGAAGGAACTAGGAGGATTGGAAGGAGAAGTTGTTGAGGGTGAGGACCAGTTCTGCCAGGCAGATGAGGGTGTCAGTGGAAGGGTTCTGGTTGGGACGGTATGACAGGAAGAAATGGAGGGCTTGGAGATCTTCGTCGTGGCGGATGGATGTGTACAGGGACTGGACATCCATGGTGAAGATGAGGCATTGGGGGCCAAGGAAATGAAAGCCTTGGAGGTGGTGAAGGGCATGGGTGGTGTCCCAAATGTAGGTGGAGAGTTCCTGGACTAAGGGGACCAAGATGGTGTCAAGGTATGCAGAGATGAGTTCAGTGAGACGGGAGCAGGCTGAGACAATAGGTCAACTGGGGAAGTCAGGTTTGTGAATCTTCAGTAGGAGTTAGAATCGGACAGTACAGGGTTCACGGACGATGAGGTTGGAGACGTGGATAGGAGATCCCCAGAGGTGATGAAGTTGTGGATGGTCTTAGTGATGGAATAGTCCATCTTCCACAGTGACACTTTTCCCATTCCCCACCTTTCCCTCCGCTACACCAATGGCTGTATTGGCGCTACCTTGTGCTCTCATTAGGCTGCTGAACAATTCATTAGTTCAGTTACACCTTTCACCCTGACCTAAAATTTACCTGGACACCTCCCTCCCTTTCCTGGACCTCTACATAGGGGAAATAGGTCGCCAACTTGCGGATCGTTTCAGAGAATCTCTGGGACACCCGAACCAATCAACCAACCCCACCACTCCATGGCTGAGCACCTCAACTCCCCTTCCCACTCATTTCCTTTCCCCTACCTTATCCAGTGCCGAGCCTCCAACCGGGCATCACCTTCTTGACCTGTTCATCATCATTCCATCTATCTGCTCCACGCTCCTCTCCGGCGTATCACCTTTTACCCCACCTTCATCCACCTACTGCATTCTCAGCTACCTTCCCCCTGGCTCACCCCCTCCCATTTATCTCTCAGCCCTCAAGCCACATTCCTGACTAAGAGCTTATGCCCAAAACATCAATGCTCCTGCTCCTTGGATGCTGCCTGACCTGTTGTGCTTTTCCAGCGCCACAGTCTTGACTTTGATCTCCAGCACCTGCAGTCCTCATTTTCTCAATGATGTAGCTGCAGCAACAATGAAACATACATAGTGCATATGCAAGAACTGCTGGAGTGATTGTAAAGCATTTACTCATATCCTTATAAGTGCAGATGCTGCCCCAGTGTAAGGGAAGATTTTAGCAACAGCAATGATAAAAGCAAATTGTTGGGCAGTATAGCTGTCAACCTACCCAAAGTTAGAATTAAAAATAAGCTGACAACATATGCCATCATTCCCTGCTACTTACTCATACTGCTAACACTAGTTTGTCAGCAAAGGCTGGAAACAAACCATCTGCCTGAGTCCTGGGACAGCCACAGATACAATCAGGTGAACATTCAATGGCAGGCCAGGAAATATCACTGCAGAATGGATAATTTCATTCATGGTTTCAAACTCTGGTCAAGACAATTTCTCCAATACTGATGATTAAAAGGTTCTAAATTTCTAACTTTAGGAAAAACATTGTAATCAACATCTATCCGTAAACATGAGCAGTGTTCTGCCATGTTGAGAAAAAAAACTGTCCACAACATGAAATTAGATTAGATTAGATTACTTACAGTGTGGAAACAGGCCCTTCGGCCCAACCAGTCCACACCGACCCGCCGAAGCGCACCCACCCATACCCATACCCATACCCCTACATTTACCCTTGCATCTAACACTACGGGCAATTTAGCATGGCCAATTCACCTAACCTGCACATTTTTGGATTATCCCATACAAATAGGATATCACATTTTCCCAACAAATCTAGCTGCATTTAGGTAGAATGTCATGACTGCAGTCAAATATATATCACAAGGCAATGTTGTTTACAAAGCATTTGGTAAACAAATAATTTTTTAAATCCATCCTTTGTTTGAATGCTAAAATCTGGGTACAGCGCTGCAGCAGAAAGGAAGGGATTTGCAATTTTTTTGTGGAGCCTCTAAGGGTCAAATGAAGTACTTTCAAAATGCACTCACTATTGTCATATGGTAAAAACCAGCGACCAATTTTGTGTAAACTTCTGGTCTCCTCATCTAAGGAAGGATTTCCCTAGTATAGGAGGACTGCAAAGCAAGTTCACCAGTCTGATCCCTGGGAGGGGTGATATTGTACTATGAGTACAAATCAAGGAGACTGAGTCTATACTATCTGAAGTTTAGAGGAATGAGAGGTGAAAACAGCATAAGAAACAGGAGCAATTGGCCATTCAACACCTTGAAGTGGCTCTAACATTCAATGATATCATGGCTGATCTCCATCATGCCACAGTATCCCGTCTCTCTTGACATTTTTAATAAAGAGAAATGTCTTGAACATTCTCAAAAGCAGAGCCTTCTGGGGATAGACAATTCCAAAAACACTTTCTGAGAGAGGAAATTATTCTTAAATTGCCTGCCCCAGATTCTGAAACTGTGTTGCATGGTTCTAGAAAACCTTCCCCAGATAGCGGACACCTCTTTACTGCATTTACCCTACAAATCTCTAATAATTTCAGAAGGTTAAATGAGATCACCCCACATTTTTCTAAACTCTAGAAAATATAGGCTCAGTTTATCTAGTCTGGCCTTGCATTCCAGGAATTAGTTCAGTGAAACAAAAACAGAAATTGTTAGAGAAACTCAGCATGTCTGGCAGCATCTGTGGAGAGATAGCAGAGTTAATGTTTCGAGTCCATTGAACTTTGAACTTCAGAGAACTGAAGAAAGAGGAGTGGACGTGAAATGTTAACTCTGTTTTCTCTCCACAGATAGTGCCAGACTTGCTGATTTCCTCCAGCAACTTTTGTTTTGGGTTGAGACTTCCAGTCATTGCAGTTCTTTGCTTTATTAGTTTAGAGAACATTTGTTGTACTCCTTTATGGCAAGCATTTTTTTAGGTATGGAGACAAAAACTGATAGCAATGCTCAAAATGTGGTCTCAGCAAGGTTTTTGATAAATTGTAGTAAGATATCGTTACTACTAATACCTAATACTCTTGTGATAAAAGCTAACCTATGACTTACCTTTTTGATTGCTTGCTGCACCTACACGTTAACTTCCAGTCACTGATGAAGAAGGACCCAAGACTATTTAATGTCCACTTCCTAGACTCTCATCATTTAAGAAATAATTTGCATTTCTGCATTCTTAACCAAAATGGATATGTTCACATACTCTTCGTGTTGTATTCCACGTGCCGTACTTTTTCCAATTACGTAGCCTCTTCCAAATCCCCTTGAGTCATTACAACATCCACACATACCAAATTTTGTGTCATCTGTAAATGTGAAGTATTGCATTTTGGTACAACAAAACGGGGCAGGACTTATACAATTAATGGTAGAGCTTTGGGTAGTGTTGTAGAACAGAGAGATTTAGGGGTTCAGGTACATAATTCTTTGAACTTTGCGTCACATACAGATGGGGAGGTTACAAAGGCATTGAGTATGCTTGAATTCACTGCTCAGTCATTTGAGTATCGGAGTTGGGAAGTCAGGTTGAGGTTGTACAGGACATTGGTGAGGCCTCTTCTGGGGTACTGTGCCCAGTTCTGGTTGCCCTGTTATTGAAAGGATCTTATTAAGCTAGAGAGGGTTCAGAAGAGATTTATCAGGATGCTGCAAGGTATGAAAGGTATCAGTTATAAAGAAAGGCTGGGACTTTTTTTTTCACTGGAGTATAGGAGGTTGTGAGGTGACTTTATGGAGGTTTACAAAATCATGAGGGGTACAGATAGGATTAAAGGTGGATATATTTTCCCTCAGATGGGGAATTTCAAGACTAGGGGACATATTATTAAGGTGAAAGGAGAGAGATTTAAAGAAGACATGAGGGCAAATGTTTTACACAGAGGGTGGTTCGTGAACTTCTTGAGGAAGTGCTGGATGCTGGCACAGTTACAATGTTTAAAAGATACCTAGGTAAGTACATGAATAGGAAAGGTTTGGAGGGATATGGACCAGGAGCAGGCAGGTGGGATTAGTTTAGTTTGGGATTATTTTTGGCGTGCGGTGGTTGGACCAAAGACTTTATGACTCTGTTACATTTGGTGTGTACATTCAAATCATTGATATAGATTGGGAATAGCTGAGATCCTTGCAGTACTCCACTACTCCCACTCTGAAAATGATCTATTAATTCCCACATTCATCTAAGCTCCTGAAGATATAGACCCAGTTAATTTAATCTGGCCCTCAACTGTTGTTTCTGTTGTTGTCTATCCACTAGCCAGTTCACAATCTATGCAGTATTTCCCAAATCCCACATGCTGTAATTTAATTACAAATTTAATGTGTGGAATTAATAAAGGCAGTCTGAAAATCTAAATAGACAACATCCACCATTGCTCCCTAGTCAATTATGCTAGTTACAACCTCAAAAAACTCAAATATGAATTCCTTTCATTAATCTAATCCTTCCATTATTTTCTAAGTGGCCTCTTAACACATCTTGTAATACAGATTCTAGCATTTTTTTAAAAACTGATGATAGGCTAAGAGGTCTGTAGTTTCCTGGTAATCTTTTTCCTCCTTTCTTAAATAATCAGGTAACTTTTGCCACCTTCTAATCTGCAGGGACCATTTCAGAGTCTAAAGAATTTTGAAAGATGACCACTAACACATTTACAATCTCTACAGTCACCTCTTTCAATATCCATGGATATAGATTATTAGGTCCAGGTAATTTATCAACTTTAAGTCACACTAATTTCTCGAGGTATTTTTTTGGCAAGTAAAGTTAACATCTTGCAGCTTTTTAGCATTTTCCTCCATGAAGACAGAGAAAATGTGCTTAATATCTCTGCAATTTTCTTATTCCCCACGTTATGAAGGTGTAAGGGGTACTGTACCTTTAAGAGAGTTAAAAGCTCGCAGAACTACCTGACACAGCACAACGTGGTCTGAACAAGGTAACAATGCAACATTTGGTCGAACAACTACATTAACTGGGTTGCCTGGAGACAAAAAAAATTCAAATTCGGCCAATCAGTTTAAATTATGCCCCAAAACACCAAACTCCAATCAAGTTTGAATTTAGTATTTTGACACTATTAACACCAATGAAAAGATCCGATGTTTTGGTGTATAAAACCGAAAAAGAATTGAACACTTGGAGAAGAACTGCCAAAAGACCAACAGATGTAGGCTGCTAGTAAGAAATCCCTGAGAGATTCCTGTCTGGAGAAGGAGTATGCACAGGAAAAGAGATCAACACTGACATGGAGAGCAAAACTACAGAGGAAGGTACCAAGAGAAGATTTGGTAGCTGGCTGGTGTTGAAATTTGAATTTTACTGTATTCCTTAATTGGGGGGTTTTATAGGATAGTTTTTTTGGGGGGGGAGGAACAAAATAGATTTAGATAAATGAGTTGTAAATAGTTGTTAGTTAATTATTCTCTGTTAGGCTTTAAAAATAGGGCTTGAAGTCAGATACTGCAGTGGGAAGTGAGCTACTATTGTGCTGTTTAGTCAAGAAATACACTTTAAAATGATGATTGGTTAAATATTGGTGTATTTGAATCTCTAATGGCATAGAATAGATAGCATTTTATGAGATAGGAAATTGACCACAATGTATACTAAATTAGAGAAAACAGTACAAATGACCAACTTAATTAACATTTAGTTGAAGTCAAATTGATGATGGAAATGTTTTAGTCACGAAGTATACGAATGTCATGGGGTCCAATGGGAATGTTTTCCCAGGAAGCTCCTATCATGGCACCTCTTTGTTGCTTTTTTGAAATTATTCTGTGGATCTTATTACATGGACATGTCTGAATTTGTTGCAATTTTATTCGTAGCAACTGGTGGTCTTTTTGAGAAGCACAGCAATATATGCATTACCAAACCAGCGTGTTGTATGGTAATGGACTATTTATGCACATTTTATTGTTTTGACTACTATCTTTCATTATAATGAAAACAAACTGAGAATACACTAGGTGGGAGTCAACAAATAGATAGAAGGAGAGGAGGACAACTATCAGTGTAATAAGGTCAATTTCTGAATTAATTCCCCCCAGTGTGAGCATCATCTGCTCACTCCCCTTCTCTGAACACTCTCCCTGGTTCACTCAGCATTCTTGTGACAACCACTGCTATGATGCCAAGCATGACACTACTTGGTTCCAATCTGTTCAGCCTGGACACCAACCATGACTATTTAGGCAGATACAAAAAGACTTTGGATAAACAATATCTCAGTTGGTTCACTCAAGGATCTTCCTCTGAAGTTTGTACATACATAGTCTGCAAATTATTATCGCTATATAACTGGCAAATGCAGGAAAATAACTGACACATTCTATAATACTGAAACAAATAATAACGGCATGATAAAACTACACAAAAACCAAAGTAGTTGTCAAGCTGAAATATTACTGTAAAACATATAAAACAACAAAATAATTTGTCTATCAAGTTTACCCTTTCAGTCAGGCTATGTTAAAAAGAATCAAATGGCACAGGAATAGAGTAGGTTCAAGGGAATGAGTTACCCATTTCAGCTCCTAATTCAAATTATCATGTTGCTCAGCCTGTTAAATAAATTTGTTAAACATGAATAATGAAAAATAAGAATTTCAGGAAGAAACTCAAATGTCCTCCTAAAGCCTTTGAAGGTAACTAAGTAAATCTTCAGGTAATCACTCTATTTTCTCTAAAGTAAAGACAAGTTAATAAACCTGTGATCCCAACATGGTTAGAATCAGATTTCTGTCAAGTATATATTAACTATTCTGTACACTCACATTCATCCCCATTACTATTAAGCAAGCATAATGTTTGGAACAAGAAAGTGTCATTCCACATTCTTGATTGAGAATTCACATCTAATTTAATATGGAGTTTTTCTCACTCAACTTATCAATCCTCAACCAGTGCGGTTAAGATCATTCGAACTCTCAATTCCCTCTCCCATAAATATCTGGGCAAACCATTTTTTAAAAGAATTCCTGCTTTATTTTGTCATCCCTGATCTCCTTATTAAACTATGTGGGTCTAGGTCTTAATAACAAAAAATCCATTATTTAAAACTTATGGGCAGAATTTAATGTACTCCCCTGAGGCACGTTTGCAGATAGCAGGTCATTAAATAACGAAGGAGGGTTCCAGGTGGAGACTTCTTCCTAAACCTGCTCTGATTAAATATGGAGCAGGAAGGCTTGAAGACAGCTATCCTGCCTCATTGCCAACTGGGGGTCAATACAGGCAAATGATGACCACTCAGGAGCTTCATCCTGTGCTGTCATGCAGGAAGGCACAAAACCCATCCTTGTTTGCTGTCAGGATTCCAAGGAATGGTGTCTCTTATTGTCAGACACTCAGTGCCTAACGTTGAAAAAGAAACAGTTAATGTTTCAAGTCAGGTTTCTTCAAAGCAGAAAACTGGGGAGTTTGGATGAAGTCTATGCATTAAATTCATGAATTCTTTTGGCCAAAACAGTTTTTTTCTATAGAACAAAGATTTTCATTCCAGTTAATAGAATTAAGAATCTTTAATGAGAATGGATTTGCACACAAATTACACAATTTGTGTAATTACACAAATCGTGGTGGGACTAGATTGGGTTGGGATATCTGGTTGGCACGGATGAGTTGGACCGAAGGGTTTGTGTAATTACACAATCAGTCTGCTTTTAACTGAACTAAGAGACCTTGGAGTGCAGGTTCATAGCTCCTTGAAAGTGGAGTCGCAGGTAGATAGGGTAGTGAAGAAGACATTTGGTATGCTTTCCTTTATTGGTCAGAGTATTGAGTACAGGAGTTGGGAGGTCATGTTGCGGCTGTACAGGACATTGGTTAGGCCGTTGTTGGAATATTGCGTGCAATTCTAGTCTCCTTCCTATTGGAAAGATGTTATGAAACTTGAAAGTGTTCAAAAAAGATTTACAAGGATGTTGCCAGGGTTGGAGGATTTGAGCTATAGGGAGAGGCTGAACAGGCTGGGGCTGTTTTCTCTGGAGCGTCAGAGGCTGAGGCGTGACCTTATAGAGGTTTAGAAAATTATGAGGGGCATAAATAGGATAAATAGACAAAGTCTTTTCCCTGGGGTCGAGGAGTCCAGAACTAGAGTGCATAGGTTTAGAGTGAGAGGGGAAAGATATAAAAGAGACCTAAGGGGCAACTTTTTCACACAGAGGGTGGTACGTGTATGGAATGAGCTGCCAGAGGATGTGGTGGAGGCTGGTACAATTGCAACACTTAAAAGGCATTTGGATGGGTATATGAATAGGAAGGGTTTGGAGGGATATGGGCCAGGTGCTGGCAGGTGGGACTAGATTGGGTTGGGATATCTGGTTGGCACGGATGAGTTGGACCGAAGGGTTTATTTCCATGCTGTACATCTCTATGACCTTTTGACTCTATGACTCTAAGACAGAAATATAATCTGCCAATCTTTGTTTAATTAAACTGGAATAAAACAGAACAACCAAAATAATATTATATAATATATAATAGTATCTTACATTGTTATCTTGAGAAATTTGGATTTCCAAAGATGATCAGGGGCCTCTAGTGATAAAAGCACAGTACTACATTTTAATAGAAAATAAAACTCTGCATAAGCATCATTTATACAAGATCCTGCATTAGGTACTAAGTAGTGTGAATATCAATGTCTCCTTGAACCAACAGTCTTTAGACACCAGTAGAATCTGCAGCTGAAACTGCAGAAGATAGGAACGGGAAGTTACTGCACTGGAAATATTCCAAATGCCAAAATGAATACAGAGACACAGATCAGTTCTCATGGAACATCAATTCTTGAAAATAATTCTAAATACCAGATAGGAGCGCTCTTGTGGCACAGCGATAGGATCCATATCTTCAGGCTAACTGGCTCAGGTTCAAGTCCAACCTGCTCTAGAGCTGTGTGATAACATCTCTGGACAGGTTCATGAGAAAATAGTTTTTCTTAAGCACTAAAATTGACTTAGCTGTAATCTGTCATGAACAAGGTTTCATTAGGTTGGTGGAGGGTTGCTTTTCAGACTGGAGACCTGTGACCAGCGATGTGCCACGAGGATTGGTGCTGGGTCCACTGCTTTTCATCATTTACATAAATGATTTCAATGTGAACATTGGAGGCATGGTTAGTAAGTTTGCAGATGACATCAAAATTGGAGGTGTAGTGGACAGGAAAGAAGGTTACCGCAGAGTACAACAGGATCTTGATCAGATGGGTCAATGGGTCGAGGAGTGGCAGATGGAATTTAATTTAGATATACATGAAGTGCTACATTTTAGAAAGGCAAATCAGGGCAGAACTGACTTATACACTTAATGATGAGATCCTGGGGAAAGCTGCTGAACAAAGAGACTTCAGAGTGCAAGTTCATAGTTCGTTTAAAGTGAAGTCGCAGGTAGACAAGATAGTGAAGAAGGCGTTTGGTAAGCTTGCCTTTATTGGTCAGTACACTGAGTATTGGAGGGCATGTTGAGGCTGTACAAGACATTGGTTAGGCCACTTTTGGAATACAGCATGCAATTATGGTCTCTCTGTTATAGGAAGGATGGTATGAAAGTTTAAAGGATTCAGAAAAGGTTTACAAGGAAGTTGCCAGGGTTGGACAGTTTGAGCTACAGAATCATACAATCCCTACAGTGTAAAAACAGGCCATTTAGCCCAACAAGTCTACATCGACCTCCAAAGAGTAACCCACCCCATTCCCCCACCCTATTACTCTACATGTACCCCTGACTAATGTATTTAATTTACACATCCCTGAACACTATGGACAAATTAGCATGGCTAATTAACCTAACCTGTACATCTTTGGATAGTTGGAGTAAAGCAGAGCACCCGGAGGAAATCCATGCACACACGAGGAGAATGTGCAAACTCCAAACAGCCAGTCAACCAAGGCTGGAACTGAACACTGGTCCCTGGCGCTGTGAGGCAACAGTACGAACCACTGAGCCACTGTGCCATTGGGAGAGAATGCAAGGAGAGGCTGAAGAGACTGTGGCTATTGTCCCTGGAGCATTAGATGCTGAGGAGTGACCTTAAAGAGGTTTCTAAAATCATGAGGGGCATGATTGGTTGGATAGCCAAAATCATTTTCCAGAGGTGGGGGAGACCAAAACTAGAGGGCATACGTTAAGGTGAGAGGGGAAAGACTTAAAAGGGATCTAAGGGGCAACTATTTCATGCAGAGACTGGTGCATGTCTGCAACAAGCTGTCATGAGGAAGTGGTGGAGGCTCGTTCAATAACAACATTTAAAAGGCATCTGGATGGGTATCTGAATAGGAAGGATTTAGAGGAACATGGACCATATGCTGGCAAATGGAACAAAATTAATTTAGGTTTTCTGGTCGACATAGATGAGTTGAACCGAAGGGTTTGTTTCTGTGCTGTACACCTCTATCACTCTACGACAAGGTATTATGTTCTAATTCAAACTGACACCAAACTAATGTGCTAATTGTCTTATAAATCTGGCAATGACAATAAAAACAACTTGTATTTATAGAGCTGCTTTAATATAGGACATCCCAAGAACTTCACTAGAGTATTAAAAGAAAAATTTGTCACGTTACAGGATACAATACGAAAGCAGATAACAACAATTTTTATCAAAAAGGCAGATGTTAAAAGAGTCTTTAAAAAGGAAAGAAAGATATAGGGCTGATGAGGCTTAGGGAGGGAATTTCAAAATTTAGGACCTGGGCATCTGAAGACATAGCCACCAATGACAGAGCAAGCAAAATTGGAGATGCTGAAGGGATCAGGTAAAGGAACACAAGTATTTTTGAGGCCAGCTGGGCTGGAGGAGAATATTGATCAGAGAACTTGGAATGAATTTGAAAACAAGTAGCATCATTTTAATACTGAGATTCTGTTTAAACAAGTGCCATGTTAAGTCAGTGAACAGAACAGCTGTAGATATGGATGCAGACAGCAGAATTTTGTATGACCTCAAGTTTACAGAGCTTAGAATGTGAGAGAACAGCCAAGAGGGCACTGAAATAATCAAGCTCAGAAGTAACAAAAGCATGAATTAAGGTTTAAGCAACTACTGAGCTGAAGCAGAATTGAGTTGAGCAATGACATAAAGTGATAGAAATGTGGTCAGAAGCTTTTCTGAGGTCAAATACAACACCAAGGTTGCAAACAGTTTGGTTTAACATTAGACAGTTGCCATGGAAAGACTGGAGTCAACATCCACGATAGTGCTTGTACAGTGGAGCCAAAATGGTATTTTTGTTTTCCCAATATTTAATTTGAATATGTTTCTTCTCCAGAAGCTTAATAACTTAAAACCAATGGAGACTTTGAAAGAACTGGCTGAGGTAGAGCTGGGTGCTGTCAGAGTTATGTGAAAACTAATGTTACTGAAGGACAGCAGCTAGAAGAAATGTCAGTGGCAAAAGACAAATCCTTGGCAGACACTAGAGCTAATGGTGCAGGAGTGAGGAAAAAAGTCATTGTATGCAATTCCTCAGCCATGATTCGACAGAGAAGAATAAAACCAGGTAAGTACAATACCATCCACAAGAAAAAATGAAAGATGTATGAAAGGAAAATGATGTGATCAATGTGTTAGGGAAAAATTTAGTTGAAGTATATAAATTTATGAGGGGCCTGGATGGAATGCATAGAAAGGAGCTATTTCCACTGGAAAGATGTCAATAACCAGGAAAAAGAAATCAAAGGTAATTGCAGAAGGATTAGAGGAGAGTTCAGGAGACTATTTTTACTATGACAACAGTAGGGGTTTTGAAATTCTCAGCTCTGTAGAAACAAAACTCATAACTTTTAAAAAATACTTGATTATGTTCTTGACATTTTGCCATGGGGCTACTGATGAAGAGCTGGAAAGTGGGATAAAGCTCATAAACTACTTTTCAGCTATGGCACATGTTGCTAAATGGCCATAACTTTTCTCTGTTTTCCTGCGTTTCCACTGTGTCACAGGTTGCCAACAGGTCTAGAGGAAAAGGGGGAGAAATTTACCTTTATCAGTCGCATCGTTGTAACTTTCAGAACAATTGCCGGTGGAGATAACCATCTTGGAAAATTTCATGTATAAACTTCCAGGAAAAATGGGTATAGATAGAGGACCATCAATATATGGAACATAGAACATTACAGCGCAGTAGAGGCACTTTGACCCTCGATGTTGCGCTGACCTGTGGAGCTAGTCTGAAACCTATATATCCTACACTATTCCATTATCATCCATATGTTTATCCAATGACCATTTAAATGCCCGTAAAGTTGGCGAGTCTACTACTGTTGCAGACAGTGGGTTCCACACCTCTAGTATTCCCTGAGTAAAGAACCTACCTCTAACATCTGTCCGAGATATTTCACCCTCAATTTAAAGCTATGTTAGCCATCACCATCCAAGGAAAAAGACTCTCACTGTCCACTCTATCTAATCCTCTGATCACTTGGTATGTCTCAATTAAGTCACCTCCCAACCTTCTTCTCTCAAATGAAATCGGCCTCAAGTCCCTCAGCCTTTCCTCGTAAGACCTTCCCTCCATACCAGGCAACATCCTAGTAAATCTCTTCTGAAGCCTGTACAAAGCTTGCACACCCTTCCCATAATGCAATGTCTAGAACTATATGCAATATTTCAAGTTCGGCAGCAGCAGAGTTTAGTACAGCTGCAGCATGATCTCATGGCTCCAAAACTCAATATCTCTTCCAATAAGAGCTAATACACCGTATGCCTTCTTAACAACCCTATCAACCTGCTGGCAACTTTCAGGAATCTATGTACATGGACATCAAGATCTTGCTGCTTATCTGCACCATCAAGAATCTTACCATTAGCCCAGTACTCTGTTCCTTTTACTCCTTCTAAAATGAATCACCTCACACTTCTCCGCACTAAATTTCATTCCTGATGAAGGGCTTTTGCCAGAAATGTCGATTTTTCTGCTCCTCAGATACTGCCTGACCTGCTGTGCTTTTTCAGCAACACTCTAATCTCCAGCATCTGCAGTCCTCACTTTCGCCTAGTCCATTTGCCACCTCTCAGCCCATATCCCTCTGTAACCTGCAACATCCTTCGGCACTAACCACAACTCGACCGACCTTCGTGTCGTCCGCAAATTTACTAACCCATCCTTCTACACCCTCATCGAGGTCATTTATAAATAATGACAAACAGCAGTGGCCCCAAAACACCACTAGTAAACTGAACTCCAGGATGAACATTTCCCATCAACCACCACCTTCTGTCTTCTTTCAGCTAGCCAATTTCTGATCCAAACTGCTAAATCACCCTCAATACCATGCTTCCGTATTTTGTCCATGAGCCTACTGTGGGGAACCTTATCAAATGCCTTACTCAAATCCATAGACACCACATCCAATGTTTTATCCTCATCCACCTGTTTGCTTACCATCTCAAAGAACTCAATAAGGTCTGTGAGGCATGACCTACCCTTCACAAAACCGTGTTAACTATCCCTAATCAAGTTACTCCTCTCTTGATGATTATAAATCCTATCTCTGATAATCTCTTCCAACAGTTTACCCACAATTGAAGTAATGCTCACTGATCTATAATTACCAGGATTGTCTATACTCCCTTTCTTCAATATGTTCATGAACTTTGGACACAAGAGGCTGTAGGTTTGCTGATAGTTTGCAAGGAGTGGGGGTAAGTATTCAACTCAAGTAGTTGGAATCTGGAATGTAATAACAGAGGAAGAGGTAGAGACAGATTTTGTCTTGAATACTAAAATGAAATTTACCTGAAATGATATGATCCCAGCAACAGCAGAGCTTAGTAAAGTTGTTCTTTTGCTGATGCCATTGGTCAAATGAACAGAATGAATGAAGAATTTATTAAAACCTAAATGCAAACTTTTTCAAATAACAGAATGGCTTATGACAGATTAAAATGGAAAAATCAACTTCCATTTATATTGATTACTGATCATTAAATCAGTTTGCAAATTAGTGTCATTCATATTTTATTAAGTCTACCAAAAAAGCACACCATTATCCTTTGATGATGCTTGATTACAACATATACACTGCATTAGACTGGAAAGATCATAGAATCCCTACTGTACAGACAAGGTCATTTGGCCCACTGGGTCTGCATCAACCCTCAGAAGAGCATTCCACTCAAACCCACAGGCCCCCACTCCATCTCCATAAACTTACATTTACTGTGGTTCACCCATCTAACCTCCCTGGACACTGCAAGGTAATTTAGCACAGCAATCCACCTAACCTACACATCTTTCAACTGTGGGAAGAAGCACTGGTGGAAACCCACACAGACATGGGAAGAACATGCAAACTCCAAGTCACCCAAGGCTGGAATCAAACCTGGGTCCCCGATGGTAGAGGCAGCAGTGCTAACCACTGCACTGCCCAATGGAAAATGTGGAAGTCACATTAATTGGTATGTATTCAAAATGAAATAGAAATAAGTTTGAAATCATCATTATCCTACAATATTCAATCTTATCTGAGGATGGGCTGACTCAAGATTCCTGTTAATTTCTCTAACTGCTGTTTGAAATTATTGAGGATAGTTAGCAATAGATGGCCTGGCCCAATCGTAGAGCAACCCCTAACGGTTGCTCATTTCAACATTAAGATCATTACAGTGTGATTACGGGCCATTTGGCTCAACAAGTCCACAATAACCCTCGAAGAGTAACCCATCCAGACCCATTCCCCTACCCTATTACTGCAATTTTAGCCGTGGCTAATGCGCCTAACCCACACATCCCTGAACACTACAGGCTATTTACATGGCCAATTCACCTAACCTGCACATCTTTGTACTGTTGGAGGAAACCGGAGCACCCGGAGGAAACCCACGCAGATGTGGGGTGAATGTACAAACTCCACACAGCCAGTCACCCGAAGCTGGAACTGAACGCGGGTCCCTGGTGCTGTGAGGCTGCATTGCTAACCACTGAGCCACTGTGCCATCAATATAGGATAGATTGTAATTAAAGGGCATTCCTACAGCTATACACCATATGAGGAAAGAATCAAAACTAAAGGTGATTTCAGCTACAGTTGATTCTACTAAAATGCATGTTTCTTCAATGCAAATTGGCTTTAATGCGATTGAAGAATTTAGACTGTTATTTGTAGAATGCAAACTTTCCTTACATGCATTGGCTATAATGCAATTCCAGCCCCATTAATTTAAATGGCACGGCTATTGCACAATTTTCTTATAACACGAGATCATACGAGAACAGAACTATCACGCTATATCAGAACCGGCTGTACATCATAATCTAATGTTGTCTCCAGAAGTCTAGTAAACTATTTTACTGCCTTATGTTAAACAATTACTTACTGACATACATATGAAGACACGATATATTCAGCCAAACATCAAAAACAGAAATGACATTACTGTAACGTGTAAATAAGGTGCAATCAATCAGTTTCTTCTTTTGCTTTGAACAACCATTCTGACATTTACTTTGATTCTATGAAATAGAGACTTTTAAAAAGAGGAAAACATCATGGCCATGAAAGCTCACCTTTCATGTCACAGAATTAAGAATTCCTTTCAGTAGCACAGAGTTGAGTCAAATTACAATTTCGCCAATGTGTCTACAGTTAATCCAGCTTGGCACATGGTGAATTAGAATTCAGTAAAATCTTGAATTTAAAATTGCCTAAAGGCGACCATGCAACCATTATTAATTGTGGTAAAAACCCACTAGTTCACTAATACTTTTCAGGGAAGGATAACTATTGTTGTTACCTCTGGCAGACAGCAATGTGGTTGATTCCCAACTGTTCTCTGAAATGGCCAATTATAGGAACATTAGGAACAACAAATGTCAGCCTTGCCAGTGCCATTCAAATCCAATGCAAGAATTTTTTTAAAAAGCCAAGATGTTGTGAGACTTAAAAGGGAACTTCCAGGTGGAAAGTAAGTTACGGTATCAAGTGCTGTCATAATCACAAAGATAACACAAGCAAGTATTACAGATTAGATCAGCCTATGCCCTAACTTTTTCTTATTTAAAGGCAAGTGTAAGGTGCTATGTTCCAGATGTGGTTCAAATGATAGTGTAAGCAAAACACACTTTGTTATTACTCTACAGTTAAAACACAAAAAAATCTAACTTCATCTTCACTGGAAAACTTAACAGAATGCTAGATTATTTAACTACAAAACAGCAACTGTTCCAATATAGCAACATTCCACAAACATAGCCTTTGTGAAGACAAACTCAGTAAAATAAATAGTCTCACATGCAATGTTTCTTCAGTCCAAGAGGAAAGAACGTCAAGAGAAAATTCTGGTAGACAGCAAGAATTCAAGCATTTTGCTGTAGCCGGGAGAAATATATGGCAGCTTCAAAATCCCAACAACTACTGAAAGCTAAACTAAAACTCTGGTTCTGTGGGAGCCTGATTCCACCCATTCATGCTGCTTCTATTGTTCCAATTTTTTTTTAAAAAAGGCCTCACAAGCTATTGACTTTATTGGCTTGGAATAGATGGCCTGGCACCTTTTTCTCAACTTGTCTTCATACAAAAAAGGATAAATTACACTTCTTAATGACATGGTATAATTACATTTCCCCCCCCCCCCCGCCTTAAAAAATGAACCAATATGCAAAAATGACTTCAGTATTAAAAGTATTTAGTCTTCCGCTGTTAGCACACTATAATATGTATACATTACATTGACTCTAAGCATGCAAATATTCAATACTGTAGTCCATTTCAGTCCAATTCTTCTGCCACTGAAGACTTTTATATTCTTTCATCAAAGTTGTGACAACACGTCAGCAATTACATAACGTCATCCTGCCACATATAATTTTCTCATTAAATGGCTATAACAATAAACTCCATTTAAACTGTTTGGTAATTTTATCTTTAAATATTTCTAAAAATGTTAACAAGTTCACACAACAATTGTCTCAGACACATTACTGCCAATGTAAATGTTGAAATGTTACAATGCCAACACCAAACTCAAGGTCTCCTTCTCAATTCTGGAATATTTATATTGATCAATATTCAACTTTCTGGAAAAATACCCAATAGGTTTTTCTATCTTCTTGCAACAGTACAGCACAGGCACCCACATCACTCACATCAATAGTTATCTCAAATGGTTTTGTGCAATTAGGCGTGGCTAAAAATGGGGCAGTAGGTAACACAGCTTTCAAGCTATCAAATGCCTTCTGATATTCCTCCATCCACTGAAATTTTCTCCACTTCATCAACAAGTCAGTCAGTGGAGCAACCACGCTGCTAAACTTTGGTATGAAATTCCGATAAAAACACTCACTCATAGGAATCATAGTATTTCCCTCTTCGTATGCTGATGGGAAACTCTCCAATAACCTTTATTAGTTAGTCTTTGAAGCGTAGCTCATGCATGTTTCATCGCAAATGGCATAACTTTAACTGGTAAAGTCCATTCAGTATCATGAAAACCAAAATTTCTTTCATCTCATGGATAAATGTACCTGATGGTATGCTTCAACCAAGTCCAGCTTTGATATATAAGTCACATGTCCCACCTTCTCAATACATTCTTCCAAACAGAATAGGATATTAATCTTTGTAGTACTGAACATTGGCTCCCATCTGGTTTAGCCACCATCACTATGGGTGAGCTCCATTCGATGCATATCAGTTTAATTATATTGTTTTTGAGCATGCTTTCAATCTCATTTTGAACCTGTGCCAATTTTAGAAGGTTAAGTCTATAGGGACAGTGCTTAATTGGAACAGCATTTCCTATATCTATATCAGGAATAATCAGTTCAGTATTTCCCAGCTTAATCCCACATATCTCTCCATGCGATAATAATAACTTATTAGGTCATTTAAATTTTCTTCTGGAAGCTAACTTGATAAATTTATCCCAGAACTTCCTCATTGTTCTGTAAGATTTGATGAATATCAAATTCAAATTTATCTGGACTTGGTTCTTCACTCCAAGTTGTATATATCGCCACATTCTCCTTTTGCTTTCCTTCCCTATCAATAACTATTTGAGCATATTCACATGCCACATTCTGCGAGATTTCCTTGTACTTGGCATTCTTATCAAATAATTCAATTCACTTAGTTTCCTTTAGATTTGATAAAACCCATTAATCCTTGCTTTTAAAGGTTTACCCACCACTGGTAGTAATACTAACACTTTATCTTTCTAGCAAAACTACAAACTTTTGATTTCTCGTTTACTTCCTGTTTTATCGCATGCTGTGCTATCTTCAAATACTGTCTAGCTAACTCGCCCACTGTAATCTCTCCCTAAATTTTGACACATGTCGTCTCTGAACTCTGAACTCACCAATTTCTCCTTATTTAATTTCAGTGGTTTTCTCACATCATGTCCGAAAACTTATTCAAATGGATTGAATTTAGTTTATTAGGTACAATCTTAATGGAAAAATGTACAAATGGAATTTCTTTACCCCAATCATAACTATAAGCCCTCAACACGGTCTTCAAAGATGCCACCATTCTAATTGCAATTCCCTGCGATTTTGGATGAAACACAGTGGATTTGAATTGTTTTATTCCTAAGCTATCCACTACTTCCTTGAATAATTGTATTTCTGTGGGTATTCTGTATCTAGTAAAAGGTTTCAATAACTCTTCTATAAACCTTTTAGCTGTGATATTGCATAATGGAATGGCCACAAAATCTAGTTTGACACATCGATTGTGGTCAATGAATGTTGATTCCCACTTTTTGTTTTAGAATCAATCAAGACTTTTGTGAAAGGTTCCTCAAATGTTGCAATTAACGAAGCTAGTTTTATCACTGCCTGAGGTTTCCCTGTAATCTGACATATGTGACATGTCTGGCAAAATTCAACCATACCTCTATGCTGCGCTTTTCCAGCAACACATTTTCAGCTCTGATCTCCAGCATCTGCAGTCCTCACTTTCTCCTCTATGCAGTCCATGCCAATGAAAACATTTCTATAGTTAGGCTTGAGTTTTCCTTACTCCCAAATAACCTCGTACTCATACCTCGTGATACCCGCAACATCTCTTTTCTGTTACTCACAGTAATACAACTTGATGAATGTCTGCCCATTTTTTATCTGCCTGAATACGTGATGGTCTCCATTTCCTCATCAAGACTTTATTTTTAAGAATCTAACATTCTGGGATACACTCAGATTCTTCTTCTGTGTATAGTTTTTGATACAACTGTTTTATTTTTTCATCATTTTGTTGTAATTCAACTAACCTCTCTAAACTAAAATTATCAACTTTGTCCTCCATCTGTTCTTGTTTTTTCCCTCAACAATTTGATTAAACATAGTTTCTGACAATTGAAATCACACTCCTTATCCTTATTCTATGGTTTCTCCAGTTGTTGTTTTGTGATCTTGTTACCAGACAGCCAGAAAAATCCCCATATACAATTCCTATAACATCTCAGTTGCCTGATTTTCCACTGGCTCTTCAACCACAGTAGGTATGACTCTTATCTGTGATCCAGTTATATCATTCTCAAAGATAAACTGTATCTTCAGCACAAAGAGCTTCTCTGTTACTTACTACCTCTCCACATTTCACTGGACTCTCAAACCTCACCTTATACAAGGGAACACTTACTCTTCTTGTCATGAATTCCCCATATTGCTACCTTTTCTGGCAATACTGCTTCCAAAGTATATACTTCCTCATCTTTCACCAAAGATTAACTTGCGCCTGTATCCCTTAAAATTTTAATTTCTTTACCTACTCCTCCTGGTGCACAAGTAAACCTTATCCACAAATTCTTTAAAGAGATCTGGTACTTTCAATGACCAAATTAATCAATTTCATCACTTTTGTACTGCTACACAAAATAAAAGAAACATCCATCAAGCTTAATTAATGAACTGAATATAATCTATTTATTATGAACAAAAATTATGAGCAAAAGCAAGTATCATCCAAGCTATGGTGTAAATTAATTGTACACACACACACGCAATCACACTCATTCAACCAAACCAAGTTTCTGCAGAAATGAGTTTTACAGAAAAGGGCAAAAAGATATAAAATAAAATTCCTGTGAGCCAAGGATCAAGAAACAAAGGACAAAACGTGAAGAGTTCTCATGTACATTGACTTTCTTGTAAACAAAGCTAAATTGATGACAGCTGGAGATTGATGACAAATGTCCAGTTTGTCATCCGATTCCAACTAACTTGGATTTCACTTTTTAGAATATGGACATTGCAGTTTATCAAATTTTACCAGGGAGATAAATGTCAGGTGGTAGGAATAGTGGAGGAATAGTGTAGGAACAGAAACAGTGAGGGAGTTCCAACTGGAAAGACTTCCAATCACAGAAACTTCACTCTAACATCACTCTCTGCTTCCTCCCTCTCAGTCACATTTTGCATCCAACATGCCATATTACTGGGCTTTTACTTTCTTGAATAGTCTGCCATGAGTGACATTATCAAACGTTTGCTGAAGTCCATATAGACAATATCAAATGCATTATTCCCATCAACACTTCTGGTTTTGATCAAATTTGATGAAGGGAAGCTCATTGATCAAGCAGCTGAAAATTGTTGGGCCTGGGATGTTAACTAAAGAACACCCTCAGTGGCATCCTTGGACTGAGATGATTGACCTCAAACAACTAAAATTACCTCCCTTCATGCTCAGTATGACTTCAACCAGCAGAGTGTCCCCTGATTTCCACTGACTTCATTTTGCTAGGACTTCTTGTAACCATATACTCAATTAAATGTTGCTTTGATGTCAAAACAGACATTCTCACCTCAACTCTGGACTTCAGCTATTTGGTCCAAGTTTATATCAAGGCTGTAAATAGGGTGAAGAGCTAAAACTGAAACTGAGCCATAGTGAGCAAGTTATTAGTTTTTAAGTGTGTCAGTGATAGCTTCCAACACATTGCTGATCATTAAGAATAAATACAGGGTGATAGCCGGCCAAGTTAAATTTGTCCTGCATTTTGTACAATAGTAGAAATTTGTAATATCCAGTGTCTTCAGTTATTTCTTGGTATCATGTGGAGAGAGTCAAATTGGCTGAAAACTGGCATTTGTGATGCTGAGGACCTCAGGAGGAGGCCAAATTAGATCATTCATTCAGTGCTTCTAGCTGAAGGTGGACATAAGTTCTTCAGACTTGTGTGTTGCATTGATGTGCTGGGCACCCTCATCATTTTCTGATGACTCTGGGAATAGCAAAAGTTTATTTCTTGTATACTTCCCATGCATAACAAGATTTGATGGCTTCACATTTTACTCCATTTGCCATTTTTTTGCCTACTGATTTAACCTATCAATATCTCTCTGTAATCTCTGTCGCAACTTGTTTTTCCACCTCTTTTTATGTCATCTGTAAACAACATGTTCACTTACTTCTTCCAAATTATTAACTATAAACAGTTGCAGTCCCAGCACTGGTCCCTATGCAACTCCATTGGTTACCGGTTGCCAACCTGGAAAAGAACCCCTGTTCTCACTGTTTCTTACCCATCATCCAATCCTCTACCCATTCCAATATATCACTGCCTACACCATAGGTTCTTAAGACTAAATTTTTTGTGAGGTACTTATTGCATGTTTTCTGGAAGTCCAAATATGTTTACTAGTTCCCCTCCATCCATTCTGGTTCAGACAGCCTCAAAAATCTGATAAACTACTAAGACATGATTTCTTCATGAAGCCATGCTGACTCTGCATAATTAGGTTATGATTTTCCAAATGTGCTGTTATTCCTTCCTTAATAATTGATTCCAATATTTTTCAAATAATACATGAGAGGGTAATTGGTCTAGTGTTACCACATTTTACCTCCCACCCTTTGTGGATAGGGGTGTCTCATTGACAGCTTTCTTATCCTCTGGTACTTCTTCAGAATCCAAGAACAGATGGATGATTTTGTTGTCTGCGTTTTTTGAAATTTTTCAAACTGTACAATACTTAATATTTCGGATTGTTTTACATTTTCTTCCTCTTTTGTGTAATTAAGTATCTATTTTCTTGTTCAAATCAAATCATCATGTACACTTATGCTTCAGTGAAAGACCATTACTTTTTTTAAAAAATGTGAATTATCAAGCCAGATTTTATTCAAATATTTGAATTGTCCAGTAGTAACATCAACTGGGATCATGGCAAGTAAGGGCTCTTACTGTGATACAACTTAACTGAACTTAAGAGGGATCTGTCTCTTTTTAAGATATGCATTCTGAAATAAAATAGCCGTGTTGTGGTGAAGTCTATTGTAGTGACTTTTTAAAATGGCTTTGAACATTATTATTCAATTTGGAAGAACAAAGCAACAGTATTAATTAATGAAGAAAATCTGCAGAAAGCTGCAATGCAAAGGGACTTGGGGGTACTTGTGTACATGAAACACTGAAAGCTAGCACACAGGTGAAGCTGGTAACCAGGGAAGCTAATGGCACATTGGCTTTTATTTCAAAGGGAATAGAAGAGTAGAAAAGACTCGCAATAACTTTATAAGGTGCTCGTCAGATCACATCTGGAGTACTGAGAGCAGTTTTTGGTCCACTTAAGAAAGGATATTAATTCATATGAGGCAATTTAAACAAGGTTCACGAGGATGAGCCCTAGTATGGAGGGATTAACAAAGAACATAGAACAGTATAGTACAGGCCCTTCGGCTCTCGATGTTGTGCCGACCTTTCATCCTACTCTATTATCAAACAAACCTATGTACCCTTCATTTTACGGTCATCCATGTGCCTATCAAGAGTCACTTAAATGTCCCTATGTATCTGACTCTACTGCCACTGCTGACAGTGCATTCCATGCACCCCCACTCTCTGTGTAAAGAACGTACCTCTGACATCTCCCTTAAACTTTCCTCCGATCACCCTAAAATTATGCCTCAAGATAGCCATTTCCACCCTGGGAAAAAGTCTCTGGCTATCCATTCCATCTATGCCTCTCATCATCTTCTACATCTCTACCAAGTCACCTCTCATCATTCTTCACTCCAATGAGAAAAACCCTAGCTCCCTCAACCTTTCTTCATAAAACATACCCTCCAGTCCAGGCAGCATCCTGAGAAATCTTCTCTGCATCCTTCCTATAATGAGGCGACCAGAACTGAACACAGTATTCCAAGTGTGGTCTAACCAGGGCTTTATAGAGCTGCAGTATAGCCTCGCGGCTCTTAAATTCAATCCCTCTGCTAATGAAAGCCAACACACCATGCACCATGTCAATCTTATCAACTTGGGTGGCAACTGTGAAGGATCTATGAATGTTGACCCCAAGATCCCTCTGTTTGTCCACACTGCCAAGTATTCTGCCTTTAACCCTGTAATCTGCATTCAAATTCGACCTTCCAAAATGAATCACTTCACACTTTTCTAGGTTGAACTCCATCTGCCACTTCTCAGCCCAGCTCTGCATTCTGTCAATGTCCCGTTGCAACAGCCCTCCACATTATCCACAACTTGATTAATCTTCATGTCATTGGCAAACTTACTAATCCATACTTCCACTTCCTCATCCAAGTCATTTATAAAAATCACAAAGAGCAGAGGCCCCTGAACAGATCCCTGTGGAATACCACTGGTCATCGAGCTTCAGACTGAATACTTTCCATCCACTAGCATCCTGTGTCTTCTATGGGCCAGCCAATTCTGGATCCAGGCAGCCAAATTTCCCTGTATCACATGCCTCCTTACTTTCTGAAGGAGCCTATCATGGGGAACTTTATCAAACAACTTGCTAAAATCTATGTACACCACATCCGCTGCTCTACCTTCATTGATGTGTTTTGTCACTTCCTCAAAGAATTCAATAAGGTTTGTGAGGCACGACCTGCCCCTCACAAAGCCATGCTGACTCTCTGTAATCAAGTTATGCTTTTACACATAATCATAAATCCTCTCAGAATCCTCTCCAATAATTTGCCCACCACCAACATAAGACTGACTAGTCTGTAATTTACATAGTTATCTCTATTCCCTTTCTTGAACAAGGCAGTAACATTTGCCACCCTCCAATCATCTTCAGCAGACAATAAGGACACAAAGATCATCACCAAAGGTGCAGCAATCTCTTCCCTCGCTTCCTATAGTAGCCTTGGGTATATCCTGTCTGGCCCAGGGGACTTATCTATCCTGTTTTTCCAAGATTTCCAGCACATCTTCCTTCTTAACATCAACCTGTCAAGCGTATCAGCCTGTTTCACACTGTCCTCACAAACAACCAAGTCCCCCTCACTAATGAATACTCCTACTTCCTCCGACTCCAGGCGCAAGTTCTCTCCACTATCCCTGATCAGTTCTACCCTCACTCTGACCATGCTCTTGTTCCTCACATAAGTGTAGAATACCTTGGGGCTTTCCTTAATCATAACTACCAAGGCTTTTTCATGCCCCCTTCTATCTCTCCATTCTTCAGTTCCTTCCTGGCTACCTTATAACCCTGCAGAGCCCTGTCTGAACCTTGCATCCTCAACCTTAAGTAAGCTTCTGTCTTCCTTCTGACTAAATGTTCCACATCTCTTGTAATCCTAGGTTCCTTTATTCTACAATCCCTTCCTTGCTTCAGTGGGACAAACCTATCCAGCACTCGCAGCGTGCTCCCTAAACAAACTCCATATTTCTATCGTGCATTTCCCTGAGAATATCTGTTCCTGATTTATGCTCCACAGTTCCTGCCTAATAGCATTGTAATTCACCCTCCTCTAATTACAGAGGAACCTCAATTATCCGAACATCAATTATCCAAATTTCAGATTATCCGAAGGGGATCTCAAGGTCCCGATAGAAATATTACGTCAAAGAGCTGTTTCAACTCTGATTGCATCTTTGCTTTACAGGCATAATGATTAAAAATGAACTCGGCCCACTGAAACGCTGCCAAAACCAGTTCAGGTACCATCTCTATATGACTGACCGCCCGTCCTCACTGCGTGCCCCCACACTTGCCCTGGAGTTCTACACAGGGGTGAACCCTAAACCCCCCTTCCCCAGATAATCTCTCCACAGCAGTGGATCCTGTCAAAACACTGCAGTAAAAAGTTGTGTGCACGTGTGTGTGCGCGCGCATGCGTTATTTGGAGACTCACCTCCCCAACCCGCGCTCCCCTCCCCTCACGCCCCCACAGAAGGCAGCATTAGTCCTACTGTTACTGGCCAGTCTGGCTGCCCCAGAAGGGTGAGGGCAGATATGGAGGAGGTGGGGGCAAGGACAGGGTCGGGCAGTGGGTGGGGGTGGACAGGTTTGTGGGGTTGGAGGTTAGGGTTGGTGGGGGTGGGTTGGGGGGCATGGACTGAGTTGGGGTCGGGCAGGGGATGAGGTGGGAGTGGATGGTTGGGGGGTGTGTGGGAGCAAATGGGGTTGGGAGGCCAGCAGGGTGAGGCAGACGGAGATGGGGGAGCGGACGGGGATGGGGAAGGGTGGGAGTGGGGGTGGGTGGCTCGCGCGCTGTGTGATGCTGCCTAGTCTCCTAAACGGGAAGCAGACTTCACAGAAAACTCTCAGCCCCAGAGGAAATCAATTATCCAAATAATCAATTATCCAAATAATCAATTATCCAAACGAAATAGTGCCCCACCCATCTCGTTCGGAGAATGGAGGTTCCTCTGTAAATACTTTCCCATATTGTCTGCTCCTATCCCTCTTCAAAATTATAGTAAAGGTGAGAGAGTTGTGATTACTATCACCAAAATGCTCTCTCACCAGGAGATCTGACATCTGACCTGGTCGATGTCAAGTGCCAAATCCAATATAGCCTCCCTTCTAGTTGGCCTATCTACATATTGAGTCCGGAATCCTTCCTAGACACACCTGCCAAAGTCTGCTCGATCCAAACTATTTGCTCTGAGGAGGTTCCAATGAATATTAGGGAAGTTGAAGTCACCCATGTCAACAACCCTATTACTTCTGCACCTTTCCAAAATCTGTCTCCCAATCTGCTCCTCTGTTCCTATTGGGGGGTCAAAAGAAAACTCCCAATAAAATGATTGCTCCCTTCCTGTTTCTGACTTTGACCCAAAATGACTCAGTAGACAAACCTCTACGACCTCCCTTTCTGCAGCTGTTATCTCATTGTCTTATGACCAAAGATTTAACGGTTTGGGACTCTACTCATTAAATATTTAAAGAATAAGAGGTGGTCACATTCAGACATATAGGATTCTCAAGGGGCTTGAGAGACCAAAAGGACATAGTGTCAGAATTAAATGGTGTCATTTTAACAATGAGATGAGGAGGAATTTCTTCACTCAGAGGGTTGAATCTCTTTGGAACTCCTTGTTACAGAGAACTGTGGGGATAGAGTCCTTGTGTTGAGATGGATAGATTCTTGATCAGTAGGAGAAACAATGACCATCATGAAAGGGCAGGCAAGTGGATGTAAAGAGCGTCAAATCAGCAATAATCCCATTTCTTTATGGTCTTATCACATGTCTTGGCCTTTTCTGCCCTCTTCTGGGCAGCTTATTCCTAGAATGAGAGAAAGGGAATGAATGGATGAAATGAAAGTGGATTGTACAGCTATAAATGCTGGCACATGTTGAAGGAAGATTGTGAGGTGTCCTGAGTGAGTGAGCAGGCAGCATAGGCCATGCAGGACTAGTAGTGTGGAAGAGAATGGGTGAGGAAAGCCATTGCATGCAATAGTCAAAGTGATAGAGCATGAATCTTGGTGGGAGGTGTGTGCAGTAGCAGAAATAGAGTGAATGTGAGGTACCAGGAAGAAGATGAAGAGATAAAGTGAAAGTAGAATAATTAGTTAGTGTCTAGATTTTTTCCTCCTTTTTTGAGAAATGGCACACTAAATTTTCATAATAAGTTCATAATTATGCTGAAGGTAACAAACAGCTTTCAAAATTACAGGATGGCAGGTCAGAAGAGCCAAGTGGAATGTACATCTTGTGATATGTGTGAAGGCATGGACATACCAAGTTTCATAGGAAAATGAATCAGCAGACAGTATCACTGGCTGCACAGGCCTGAGCTCCAGGTTTCCAAATTTGAGCGCCAGCCGAAATCACTGTTGCACATGAACAAGACAGAGGACTTCTTGGTTTACAAAACTGAACTTTAGGACCAGAGAGGGATGCTAGGTGACTATTAGCATAGGACACAAGACCTCTAAAAATCTATCTTTATCCCAGTAACTAGAGCAATAAACCCTATTTCTTATCTCCTTGAAAGATTTGATTAGCAGCTCCTCCAACATCGCTTGATTTCTGGTAAAAATCAGCAGGTGGCTTACAGCAAACTGTTAGTTTCAGATTCCAAGAAACCACAATAAAAAGAATATCTAACTAGACCAATATATCAAAGAATGTCCAAATAGTCTAAAATATTCCAGTATTTTCTAGATCATCTTAAAATATAAGTTTATTTACATTTAAAACTTCTGAAATTGTGATTTATATCCAACAGGTTCAACTGGCATGGGAGTTCTTCCTTAATATTAGACAGTAGGAGCATGCAAATAGATAAGTATAACAACACATGATTTTCTAAACAGTAATGCAGATTTAGATAATCTGTAAAAGGGATGAGATAGATATGCAAAATACACTGATTTGCAATGTAGATATCCAAAAAAATAAGAAACTCAAAATCTAAAAAAAACTAAACAATAATCAACTAAACTAAGTAACTAATCAACTAACTAAACTGCGCCAACACAGCATATTAAGCCTCTGATAGAAAAATGCTCTCCTCGATAAATTAAGTGTCTTTGGCATAGTAATACATTCCAATGTGCTTCACAGGAGTGCTCAAACAAAGCCAAATATAGATCCCAAGCCAAATAAAAATACATCAGGATAGGTTTTAATTAGTACTGAAGAGAAATGGGACACTATGTATAATAAGCCTACCATCTTGAGAAGAAAGACTGGTAGGGTGGTATGACAATAATTGTAACCTTCATTTAACATGAAAAACTGAGTTCTATCATTGAAGTAAGTTTTAGTATTGCCATTCATGAGGTGTTCATATTTAGATTGTCATGTTCTGTTCAGCAGAGATGCATTGGTCATTTAGCTTGACAGTTTTAATCAAATACAGAAAAAAAATCCCTGTTACTTGGGACCTTTAAGCAGAATTTACAGCTCCATGTAATTAACTGAAAACAGTTATCAGATAAGGGTATGTTTAAGTTTATTTCTAAGTTAATACCAACTGAGTACAACAATAAATGCAACTCCACTCATGCAAACCATGCATGTTTCCGTAAATAGGATACACTGCTCGACGAAAATGTAAAACTCTCCCAACAGTTATGTCATTATATATATTCTAAATAATGTGGTTACAAGCATTGCAAGTTTTTAAAATTGTTTGAATTGTACTTTCACATTGACATTGGGTACTCTGGCCTCTTCTTAATTCAGTATCAAATATTCTTTCTTCTGCCCCTGTTATAGACATTATATAAATTCAAGTCATTACTGTTGTTGATAGGAACCCTTTTCAAATTGCTCACTGGCATATTGTTGAATAGTTGTTTCAGTTTAATGTCATCAATAAGACAGTTAGTATAACCTCTGAAAATTGAGTGTTCCATTTTGACATCACTTGCCAAACTTCTTATACTGTGGTATGCCTGTTCAGATGATCTTTCTCTCCAAGCACTTCTACTCTCATACCTAGTCCCTCTTCCCACCCAACATTACTGACTTTCCCTACCCTAACCCTAATCCCTGAATGCCCCCTGCACCCCCCCCCCCCTCCCCCCCTCCCAGATTTGTCTTTTTCACCCCTACCTGCCTGGTCTCATCTTATAGCTTGCTTCTTAACACTATTTACACCAATTCTAGTGCATTTTGGAAGTATCACTGGTGTTACATCACAACCATTGTTATATGGTAATATAATGTAAACTGAATCAACTTGGACTGTTGTTGCACATTTCATACCAGCTAACTCAAAACTGAACTGCCCATCAATAAATTACTGAACCATTTTCTCATCTCGGAAATGGTCTCTAGTATAATAAAAACTAAGAGAGGAGAAATAGGTTTGTTCCAAAGCCATGTTTAATAATTAGCACAAAGCTGTCCTGCTCTATCACCGAGCAAACGGAGCAAATCATTTGGATGTTACAAAGCTATTACATTAGTCCACTGGGCAGAAACAGTGACAATAATAAAAATTAAAAGGCCAGCAATGAAATATGAACATATACCAAATTTCACTGCTTTTGATTACATTATCCGAGAAGAAATATATATAGGGAGGACATCACTTTGTGAAACAAACACTTCAGCTTCTTCTGAATACACATAACTACATTTTTAGAAGCCATGAAGGTAGAATATACCACCCACACCAAACTAGACGGCTGAATAATGTGATGCAGCAAGAATTTGAAAGAAATTATGCAAAGATTTTATTCAAACATGATGCAAACGTGCAAGCACCAAGTTAAATTCATTATCAGTGCAGAACACATAATTCTGGAGATATTTAAAATGAAAGCAGTCTCTGAGAAAGCTCAAGCATGCCTTGGCCTAATCTATGATTTGTCAGTATGAAAAATAGTGAACATTTTCTGGTGCAGTAACTGACACGCGAGAACTTTCCCACAACAAATGAAACAAGTCATGATTAAAACCTTCACTGGCCTTAATTATCAAAATTCACATGAACAAAGAGGTCTGGACTTTTTTTCAAATGGGAGATCTCTATGGCATTACTAATGACTAATCTCAGACAGGAGCGCAGTTTCTGACATTTACCATAACTCTACATTAACCTGAACACAGCACCAATCTAATAATGAAATTGGCAGAATTCAGAATATTATTGACACAAAGCAACATCTTATCAAAAGTGAAAGATATCACACAAGTTTAGTGTGATAATATTTACACAATTCACAAAAGCTGCAAACTGCAATTCTATTTTCCTCCTAAAGCTGCTCAATTCATTTTTTTATGCTCTCCCTCCCGTGGTGTATTTGCAATACTTGAAATGAACATAATAAATTTTCCCTTACCAGCTTCTTCCTAAATCTCTCCTCCTCCCGTTATTTCTATTTTCCTCCTTCCCTTACTATTTCCACGACAACTGGGGCTCATGATGAAGCAATAATTCACATACACTGTATTAAAACAATTTTCCCAATTATTCAATCTTCACTGGTAGTTAATCACCTTGCCTAAGGCCAGAATGACTGCCAATAATCATTCGGAGTCTCTTCATAAAGGTTCCCATCTGGCTTCAATGAAAGTTATCAGCAGCCCACAATAACAGAAAAACTGCATTATTCTAAACCAGTGCAGAATTTTCTTGGGTGGTGTACCATCATAACTGGGATGGGATTCACTGTTGCTAGATCTCTACCTTGAATAAAGTAGATATGTACTGTATTTGAAATTCTCCAACCCCTTCCTCCGATAATGATCTCTTGTTCATACACAGTGAAGCTAGGAGAATATCACAACTCATCACAATTCCTAATGCTCCTTTGCACAAAGCATCCAAAGACCACATTTATGTAACTGAAGAAGTGGAGCTCCTAGATGTCTTCAGATTAGTCATGGCCTCGAAGACCTAGAACTGTTCAGCATGTATTTTATTTTTTAAAAATCAATTGTCTTATTAGTTAACTGCAATTCACCAAATATCCTTACACAGCACCTTCCAAATCCACAATCACTTTCATCTAGAATGACAAAGGCAGCAGTTACTTGGGAACACCACCACCTGCAAGTTCCCCTTCAAGCCATTCATCACCCTGACTTGGAAATATACACCAGTTCCTTCAGTCACTAGGTCAAAATCCTGGATCTCCTTCCCTACTAGCATTGTGGGTCAACCCACAGTAAGTGGACTGCAGCAATTCAAGAAGGCAGCTTACCACCACCTTCATAAGGGCAAATACAGATGGGCTATCAATGCTGGCCAGCCAGCGACACCCAAGTCCCACAAATGAAAAAAAAACATTTTAAATGTTTTTACCTGGAAAAATGGTGCACTGAGAACAACCTAGCTCTTAATTCTGACAAAACCAAGGAACTCATTATTGACTTTCGGCGGGATGTTATTCATGCCCCCCACACGTGAACAGCACAGAGGTGGAACGAATGGAGAGTGTCAAGCTCCTGGGAGTGGCCATCCACAACAAGCTTTCTTCATGTGAACGCACTGGTAATAAAGGCCCAATGTCTCTTCTTCCTCACACAGCTGAGGGAATTTGGCATGATGGCGATTATCCTTGCTAATTTTTATAGGTGCGCCATCGAGAGCATTCTTCTGGATGTTTCACTACCTGGTATGACAACTGTACCATTCAAATCTGAGACGGTTACAGAGAATGGTGAACTCAGCCTGGACAATCAGAAAGGCCAACCTCCCATCTACAGAGTCCATCTACCAGGTCCGCTGTCAAGAAAAGGCCGCCAGCATTCTCAAAGATCCATCTCACCCTGTCAATGTTTTTCTACAAACTCTACCATTGGAGAGAAGGGACAGAAGCCTGAACACATGTACCAGCCGGTTTCGCAACAGTTTCTACCCAATGTTGTTAGAATACTGAATGGACTCACAAACTCTTAACATTCGCCTGTACCTGTGTTTTGGTTTTTGCTGCTGTTACCTACTAGTTACTTATCTATGCTACTTAATTCTATCATCTATCTGCATTGCTCACAGGATGAAGCTTTTCACTGTGCCTCTGTACATGTGCCAATAAATTCAGTTCAATTCACTTCTTCGTACTGATATAACTTTCTCTCACCATCACCACCTCCAAAATCCAACCCTGTCACCAACCACTCTAAAAAGGGCTCACCAATATATTAGTTCACTGAAACCCAAAAAGAAGCAGATTTCACCCAAAATTCCTGATCTCTTATCCACGCATTCTTAGTTCTTCTTAGCTATTTTCCTGCAGCAAAGCTTCAGGTTCCAGATGTTTTTTTCTGCTGCTTAGCAAGACAGTGAAACACAGAGGGAAAGTTCAGGACTTACAGAATTCAATGCGAGCAAATGCCAATCACAAACTGCCAACAAACCAGTTCCTAGCGAATTAAACAGCAGAAATAGATCTCATTTGTAAATCTGTTGTCCTACATTCTACCCTCCACAAACTTGATGGACATATTCTGAAGAAGGGTCATAGACCCATAACATGAACTCTGCTTTCTCTCCACAGGTCTGTCGGACCTGCTGAGTTTTTCTAGCAATTTCTGTTTTTGTAGGCTGTTGCCACCAGCTGAGCCTGAATGAAACCATGTTATCAAATGTCTCCACTTTTATTTTGACTGTTATTAATTTCCAAACCCCATTCACATATCACTCAGGTGCACAGTGACCTACATCAGCTTGCTCTATATGTTCATGAACTGCTTCAGTATCTGAAAAATCACAAAAGAAGCCAGGCTGTGTGTTTTTTTAGTTATTCACTAGTCAGACATGGGCATCGCTGGCTGGCCAGTGTTTATTGCCCATCCCTAGTTACTCTTGTGAAGGTGGTGATGAAATGGGTTTTTGAACAACTGTAAAAATGCGCTGTAATAGATGCACAATGCCTTACGGAAGGAAATCCAGTGTTTTAATTCAGCAACAATGAAGGAACAGCAATATATTTCCAAATCAGGATGGTGGTGGTGCTCTGATGTATCGGCTGCCCTTGTCTTTCTAGATGGAAGTGATTGTGGGTTTGGTAGGAGTTTGTGAGCTGAAAATGTGTTGCTGGAAAAGCGCAGGTCAGGCAGCATCCAGGGAACAGGAGAATCTTCAGGGCTTTTAACGTCGATTCTCCTGTTCCCTGGATGCTGCCTGACCTGCTGTGCTTTTCCAGCAACACATTTTCAGCTCTGATCTCCAGCATCTGTAGACCTCACTTTCTCCTCCTTGGTAGGAGTTGTGTAAGGTTCTTTGGTGACTTCATGCAGTGCATCTTCAACATATTACACACTGCTGCTACAGAGCATCGGCAGTGGATGCTTGTGGATGTGGTGCCAATAGGACATTGAAGAAGGTGCTTAGTATGCTTGCTTTTGTTGGTCAGTACATTGAGTATAGGAGTTGGAAGGCCATGGTGTGGCTGTAGAGGACATTGTTTTGGCCACTTTTGGAATACTGCATTCAGTTCTAGTCTCCCTGCTATAGGAGAGATGTTGTGAACCTTGAAAGGGTTCAGAAAAGACTTACAAGGGTGTTGCCAGGGTTGAAGGATTTGAGCTACAGGGTGAGGCTGAACAGACTGGGACTGTTTTTCCTGGAGCCTCAGAGGCTGAAGGGTGACCTTATAGAGGTTTATAAAATGATGAGGGGCATGGATAGAGTAAATAAACAAGTTATTTTCCCTGGTGTGAGGGAGTCCGAACTAGAGGGCATAGGTTTAAGGTGAGAGGGGAAAGATTTAAAAGGCATCTCAGGTGTAACTCTTTCACACACCAGGTGATGTGTGTATGGAATGAGCTGCCAGAGGAAGTGGTGGAGGCTGGTACAATTATAACATTTAAAAGGCATCTGAATGGGTAAATGAATAGGAAGGGTTCAGAGGGATATGGGCCAAATGCTAGCAAATGGGACAAGATTAATTTAGGATATCTGGTCGGTATGGACCAAGTTGGACTGAAGCATCTGTTTCTGTGTTATATCTCTCAGTGACTTTAAGCAGGCTGTTTTGTCCTGGATGGTGTACAGGTTCTTGAGTGCTGTTAGAGCTGGGCTCATCCAGAAAAATGGGAAGTATTCCATCACGCTCCAGATTTGTGCTTTGCAGATGATAGACAGAGGAAAGATTTGTTGCAATATTCCTAGCCTCTCACTTGCTTTAGAATCATGGTATTTATATGATGAGTCAAATTGAGTTTCCAGTTAATAGTAACCCACAGGATGGTGATAGTGGGGTATGCAGTGATAGTAACATAAATGAAAGTCAAGGACATATTATCATAAACAAACTGATCAGGTGATCAAGAGCTTCTTTCCCCCCCCCCCCCCCCCCCCCCCCCCACAAGCCCCAGCCTCCTCCCTCTTCCATTTATGTCTCAGCCCGCTTGGTCCATAAGCCTCATCTCTGATGACAGGGTTATGCCTGAAATGTTGATTCTCCTGCTCCTCGGATGCTGCTTTTCCAGCACCACACTCTTCAACACTAAAATCCCTCAACCAGAATGCATTCTGTACCCTTGCTATCCTCAGTGCTTCCTCCAAATGGTGTTCAACAGGGAGAAGAACAAATTCATCAGTTGAGGGGGTGTAGTAGATGGGAATCAGTGGAAGATTCCTACCATTTTGATCCAATGTCTTGAGAGTTCAGTGGTCCAAAGTCAATTTTGCTATCGCCTGGACAACTCATTCCCAAATATATGCTCCTGTGCCATTATCTCCTGTGGGTCTGTCTTCTTGGTGGAGCAGGAAATACCCAGGAAAGGTAATGTCTGGCATATTATCATACTAACAGAAACATACCTTACAGACAATGTCAGGCTCTTGCTTAACTAGTCTGTAGGATAATTGGCCCAATCCTCCAGATTGTTAAGGAGTACTTTGCAGTGTTGACAAGGTTATGTTTGCCATTGCCATTTTCAAAGATAAGGCAATGTTGGTGGTTTGTCTGGTTTCATTCCTTTGTTTAGACCTTGTGGTGATTTGACACAACTGAATGGCTCTTCATGGACAGATGCAAAGAGAAGGTAGGTTACATGAGAATATGGATGGAGAGTGATGGAAAAATGTGATCAGAAATGGTGTTACGTATGACTGCTATGATGGCAAGATCACATGAAGTGGTAAGGTTGCCATGAATGTATGTTTCTATCTCCAAACGTACTGAAAGCTACATAATTGTGACATAGCACGAGAACATTACTTCTTTAGAGGATCCTGATACCTACTGTTAATAAATGCATTTTTCAATCTGCAACACAACTTCTATTCCTCCATCACTCCTAATACCCATTTCCCTTTACCCAGCACTTTCTTATACAAACACATCACCCAAGACCGCAAAATACTTCTGCAAAGTGAAACAGTGATTTACTTGCACTTTTCCCAACTTATTCACTGTATTTGCTGATCATTATTCCACAGTGTTGGAAAGATTCAGTGTGGTTTGGATGAGGTCTTTGTTGAACATCATATTACTTGCTAGTTAATACGCTTCCCATTCTTACTCTGACCACCTATCTTTGGTTTCTATATTGCTTAAATGCAATCTTTAGGAACAGCACCTCATTATGCATAAAATATAGTAGCAGAACTTATTTAGCCCATCAAGTCTACTCCACCATTTGATCATAGCAGATATGTTTCTCAGACCCACTCTTCTGCCACCACCCCGTAACCCTTGATCTCCTCACTAATCAAGAACCTTTGTACCTGTTTTAAATATACTGAATGGCTTGGCTTCCACTTGACTTCTGTGACAATGCATTCCACAGAATTACCACGCTCTGGCTGAAAATGTTTCTCCTCATTTCAGTTCTAAAGTATCATCCCTTCACTCTGAGTCCAAATCTCTCTTATCAGTGGAAACATCTTCTCCATGCCCAATCTTGCCAGGCCTCTCAGCATTCTGTAGGTTTCAATCAGATCCTCCTATATCCTTCTAAACTCCATTGAGTATAAACTAAGTGTCCTCAACCACTCCTATGACAAACCTTTTATCTCTGAGATCATTTTCCTAAATCTCCTCTGGACACCCTCCAAAGACAGCACATTCTTCCTTCCATTTAGTTTCAAGGTTTTCCAAGTTCAAAGTTGAGTTACAGCTTTATGATGTAATGACTATTCCCATGTCCTCAGATACTGTTAATCACATTTGCTGTTATCCTTTTACATCTCTTTAGTCCCAGGACATTTTTCTTTATTTAGCAATTATCATCTTCTCTTGCCTTGTAATATCATCCCTGGTCATGTAAATCACTCCAGCCTGCAGGACCAGAGAACCTCCCGTGTATTAGGTCTTCACCCCCACCTTCTTGACTTTGCACTGCTTATATCTATAACATTTCTGATTTCTTCTTATTTTGATAAAGGGTTAACAACGTAAAACATGAACACAATTTCTTTCTCCACAGATAATGCTCAGTTTCGCTCGGAGCTTCTTCTTTTGCTTAACAAATGGATATTTGGCATCTTGCTGTAATCTTTATATATCATTACTTTTAGGAACAGTTTGATTCTTATCTTCGACAGTGACCTGTCAGATATCATTTAAGAACGCACTATTGGTTGTTACCATGATTGTTGTCACCATGCTTTGGCAAGTCATCAGTTCATAAATGAAAGAAGCACAAAACAGGTAGGAGATCCTTTATTCAAATATCCAAAAACCGAAAAACTCTGAAATCCGAAGGATTTTTGTGAAGGTTGTTTGGCAAGCAGACAGTTAAGCCTGAAGAAGGGCTTATGCCCGAAACGTCAATTCTCCTGTTCCCTGGATGCTGCCTGACCTGCTGCGCTGTTCCAGCAACACATTCTCAGCTCTGATCTCCAGCATCTGCAGACCTCACTTTCTCCAAGCAGACAGTTAACCCAAGTCGACACCCACTCAATGCATGTCACTCAAATCTGACATGGGGGTGTGGCCAAGCACGTTCTTATTTAGAAGTCTGCTTCTCCGGTAAGACTTTTTAAAATTTCACCATTAAACTGTCACTTATTCTGAAAACCGAAAAATTCTGAATTCTGAAAAACAGCTGGTCCCGAGCATTTTGGATAAAGGATCTTCTAATAGGTTTATTTTACTCATACACAAGATGTGGGTATCACTGGCTGGGTCAGCATTCATTGACGATCCCTAATGTTAACCAGAAGGCAGTTAACCACACATTACTGTGGGTCTGGGGTCACATGTAGACCAGACCAGATAGTTGAGTCAGTAGTTAGGAAGGCAAATGCATTGATAGCCTTTATTTTGAGAAGACTTGAATATAAAAGCAGGGATGTACTCCTGAGCCTCTATAAGGTTCTGGTCAGACCACATTTGGAGTATTGTGCATAGTTTTGTGCCCCATATCTTAGGAAAGATGTACTGGCCCTGGAGTATGTTCAGACGAGGTTCACGAGAATGGTCCCAGGAATGAAAAGCTTAACATATCAGGAACATTAGTGGATTCTGGGTTTATATTCAATGGAATTTAGAAGGATTTGGGGGGTTCTAAGTGAAACATATAGAATACTAAATGGCCGGGACAGAATAGATGTTGGGAAGATGTTTCCATTGGTAGGAAAGACTAGGAACTGAGGGTAAAGGGGAGACCTTTTAGAATGGAGATAAGGAAATACTTTTTCAGCCAGAGAATAGTGAATATTTGGAGTTCATTGCCAGGTCATGAAGTATATTTAAGACCGAGAGAGATAGATTCTTGAGTATCAAAGGGATCAAGGGTTACGGGGAAAAAGCAGGAGAATGGGGGTTGAGAAACTTATCAGCCATGATTGAATGGCGGAGTAGACTGGATAGGTTGAATGGTCAAATTTCGGCTCCTATGTCTTATGGTCTTAGGATGACAGTTTCCCTTCCCTTGAAAAGCAATAGTGAACCAGAGGGTTTTTGTCCCCAACAATCAACAATGGTTTCATAGTAATCATTAGACTCGTAACTTCATATTTATTTCATTGAGTTCAAATTCCACCAGCTGCCAAGTGATTATTCAAACCCATTATGTTCGCCATAGCCTAGCGATAATACCACCAGGCCATCACCTCCCTTAATATGGTAAAGAAATTGAGGTGTAGTCAATTACATGACTGTTGACAAATGCTGAGAACAGCAACTCAATATCTTATTTGAAAAGACAACACAATACAATACTATCTCTTATTCATCAAACTAATACCCTACCTAGATGGCAAGTATTTTTTCTCTAAGAGGGGAGATTGAGTGTGGGCCTGCATTCTTTGAACTGGACAAGGAAGATAAATAATCTAATTGTAACTTACAATTCTTTCAAAGGGGTAATCAGGGTTGATGCAGAAAAAAACATTTCCCCATAGTTGGGTGGTTTAGATGCAAGATACATAGTTTCTGAATGAGGTGTTAGAAATGAGATCAAGAGAGATTTCTTCAGCGGATAGTGTATCTTTAGAATTCTATGTCCTTGAGAGACATGGAATTTCATCCACTGATTATGTTCAAGATAGAAATTGATAAATATGAACAAAATCAAGGGATATGGGGATAATGTGGGAAAATAGCATTGAAGTAAATGATCAGCCATGAACCATATAGGCAGAGGAACCTAAAGCAGCTGTCTGGACTTTTTCACTTCCACTCCTGTGTTTTATTTTAAATTTGTTCATGTGATGAGGAATTTGCTGCCTTCTTGAACTGCTGAAGTCCATTTGCAGTAATTACCCCCACATTGCTTTTAAAGAAGGGTTTCTGGAATTTTCACCCAGCAACAATGAAGGAAATGGCATTATATTTCCAAGTCAGGATGGCGAGTGTCTTGGAGGGGAACTAACAAGTAGTAGTGTTTCTATGTTTCCGCTGCCTTTGTCTTTCTAATGGCAGCGTTCATGTAAAAGATGATCAGTAGCCAGCTAAAAAGATGCTGTTTATGCTTCATAAATTTCTGCAGTGCATCTTTTGGTGTCATTTATATTTGTCAATATCCCAAAGTGTGGGAGAGACAGAATCCATTTTGAAAAATAGAACTGGGTAAACATTTGAAACAAAAACAACTTGCAAGGCTATGGGAAATGGCAAAAAAGAACAAGTTAAGTTGCTCCTTCAAAGACAGGCCATCATCATGACAGATCAAATGACCTTCTTCTGTACCCCAACTATCCTGTGATTCCAATTCTTTCTAAAATCAGAAGTGCTATAAAATACAAGCTTCAAATGTGCTGCATGAAATACCAGTCACACATTTTGATGGCACCTCAAGAAATCACTTCTAATTTAATAGTTAACAAAATAAAAATATAAACCAAAACAAAATGTTAAAAAAAAACAAATGAACCTCAAGAATGTTTTACACCAATGTTCATTCAGTGATAGTACCTTTATCTCTCAGCCATAAACCTCAAACTGAAGACTTGAGTACATAATCTCAGCTCTTCAATCAATGCAAATTGCTATCTTTCAGCTGAGACTTTAAACCAAAGTGCAATATATTCTCTTTGGCAATGTTCAAAGAAGTTATACTGGCCAATATATATGCCTTAATCAACACCACTGCCACAGTAGTGTTAAGAAGGTACTTCCATCGTTGTTTATTTTTGGTTGCATTTTAAGACCAACACCACCAGGACGGTGGAGAACTGTGCATGTGTACCGAACTACAGTGTTGTAGGGAGGAAATTCTTTCTTCCTGAATTACAGTGCAAAACACAAAATTCTAAGAACTGTTGGCACAGACTAACTGTTCATGTGAAACAGGACAGCCACTTCTGCTTTCAGATAATGCTGGACTTGCTTCCAATCCACACTGACGGACAGCAGTTTGGGCTGAAGAGAAGGCATGCAGCATGTGGTAAAATTCAAGAAACACAATGAAAATATCAAGACACTGAATGAGCTCAATACAGTCAAAATATTTGTTAAAGGTAGTAGTATGTTACCTTCCTCCAATACTGCTGGTGAGGGGAAGATGGTTTATAACAGTCACCAATGAAGAGTGCAGTTTGTTGCTTCTACACCAGTGGAAAGTTCCCAATTTAAGTCAAGAGAGGAGACAGAATGGGAAGAAACTGTTATTGAAAATCATTGATGCTTTCTATCCCCAAAGCAGCAGTGAATATTCCTGGTTTAGTTCCAGTTTCATCTTTGTTGTTTAAACCTCCTGTTCTGAGCACATATCAAAGACATCAGTGTCATTGTAGTGGCAGGAGATACTTGATTCTTTTGAAGTAGAAGCAATGCCAGGCCTTTTCTTTGGTTTAGAAAGGTCACTAAAGGTATATTGTGGAACTTGTTTTTAAAAAAAGATACCTACTAGAAGTCACAAGACTTCAGCTGAATGCTTGGACTAACTTGAAGTCATATGCCTGAGTTTATGGCTGTCAGAAGTTTGGCTATTTGATATTGCTTTGGAGTTCAGTTAGAGTGTAGCCTGAGAGAGAGATATAATCATCATATCAGCCTTTAATATCTTTATGAGAAACCCATTCAAGTGATTGCTAAAAAGCTGAAACAGCTGGTCTTCCCAAAAAGCTTCAAATAAACTTCCTCTTGATGCCTTCAATAATCTGCATTTGAAAATATCCCAGGGTAACAATGGCATATCTGGTGATTACCATTTGTACAAGGATACCAGGCTTGAAAGCGATCTTATCCTTTTGTTCTTTGAGATTCAACAATTATTTTGGCTAAGTGTATTTATCCAAAGCTGATCACTGCAGGGAAGTTAACTTATTTTTTCTTTAACTTGCATACATGCGTGGTGCAAGTTGGGGTTAGTTAGAAAGCTTTCATATTTCAAATTGTGTTAGTAAAGCTTTGCATCTTTGCTGAATAAATCTGGTTATAATTAATAAACAAGAAAGTAACTTAGTAAACCTGGTTGATGGATCTTTTTATTCGGAACTTAACATAGATAATATATATAATTGGTCATATTGGTAACAGTGAAAAAAATTAAATATATACTGTGACCAGTGGAGTGATAGGACTAGAAATAGAAAGTACACTCCTCCAACGTCAGTAATAATGCCAGTCATCGATCTCTTTGTTATTTGTAAGATTTTGCTATAATACAAGTTGTCTGTCAACCTTGCCTACTTACAGAAGATTGACAGGGGCATTGGAAATCCTGAAAAGTGCTTTACAGATGCAAGTTTACACATATCGTTCTTTCCAATTTACATAAAAAGAAGAGAACTGACTTGTCTGCTATTATTATGCTTTCACTGGGAGAAATTTCCTTGGGGTTCAGGCCCCTATCTTTCAACGCCATGCAGGCAACTTAATGTTATAATCTACAGCTCCCAATTTTGATGAATCATAAAACTAGAGAGGGATACAGAAATAAATCATCCAGTGAGCTAAAAAAATGAAAGCAAAGACTCTTTCAAATTCTCCAGACATCATATGTCACCATTACTCAGTCTGTACGACGGGAGTGGATAATCTGAGGTTGTTATCTAACTTCTAAAATACTGTATGCGGTTGATGACTTTGCCATCGTGATTTATTAGCATACACTTTTGCTGAGAATACTTTCCATTCCCACAGAAACCTTTACAGCAATTCAACTCGAGTTTTAAAAATGTCAACATTTGTAGGATACAGAAGGATGACTAAAGAGCCTTCCTTAAATATTACTAAAAAATAGAATTATGCTAATCAATATTCTCATAATTCAACTTCAAGAATAAAACTATCCACAGTTATAACAGTTGCTGAGAAATAAGAAAATACTTTTTACTTGCAAGATTAAGAACGAAATTGATCCAGATTTTGCCAACTATACCATTGGGACAAACAATTCAAAACACAAATAACAAAGGTGAACTTTATTATTAGGGAGCCTTATCTTTCATTGGATGTAGCTCCTTAGGGAATATCATTACAGGGATGGAAATCGATTTGAAAAAGGGTGCTTAATCTGGGGCTGATTCTGAAAAAAATCACATCTCTTACACATTGCAGTTGAAACTTAATGGTCAGAGCTTCAATACAATTTCTGTTAAAGAGATTGTTTTATCTTTGAAAAGTTCAGTATGAAGTAGTTACTAACAAATTTATTATTTAAATTCTACAATTCTTCACCACCATATCCAGCAAACACTCCAAATCAATCATCCTTTGTGATCTAATTGTACTCTGTATTTATTCGGGTGCCATGAGATTGCATTCATGGAATATTTTTGGATCTTATTGCTACTATTTTAGTTAATGCCAAGAGATGAACAGGAGAAGCTCAATCCCTCTTTTTCTTCCTGAAGAGTTACCTACCAGACAAGTTAAAACATAAGAACTACAAAACAAACTCTGTGGAGTGATGCACTAAGACATTGCTCAATACTAAAAACATTCTACATACAAATGAAACAAAAATCATGATAATTATACTTTTTTCCAAAAATTTGCATTGAATCAAGTAAAATTATTTTTATAATGTCAAGATTATTTAAGCCTGCTGCAACATATTCGTAAGAATAACAACAGAGATTGAATGTGGCTTTGTCTTAATAGATCTATACACTGTGTCCTGGTAGAAGGGTATTTGAATCGTTTCACAATATGACAGTTTGGCACAATGCAATTTTCTTAGAGCTTTATAAAATCATGATGGATAGAGTGAATAGCCAAGGTCTTTTTCCCAGGGTAGGGGGAATCCAAAATTAGAGGGCATAGGTTTAAGGTAAGAGGGGAAAGATTTGAAAGGGACCTAAAGGGCAATTTTATCACGCAGAGAGTGGTGCATGTATGGAACAAGCTGCCAGTGGAAGAGGTGGAGATGAGTACAATTATGGCATTTAAAAGGCATCTGGATGGGTACATGAAGAGGAACGGTTTAGAGGGAGTGAAAACAAAAAATGTTGAAAATTACAGCAAGTCAGGCAGCATCCATGCAGAGACAGCAAGCTAACGTTGAGTCTACATAACTCGCCATTAGAGGTGACTTCAAGAGGGGAGGGTGCAGTATTTATGCAATAATGGGGTGGTGGAATGCTGGGGGAGAGAGGCTGCTAATAGTGCAGATTAAGTGATTGGAATGAGAGAATGGCAAAACAATGGTGTGTCTTAACTGCCAAGCTGGAAAGAATAGATAGTCCTACTGGCGTGTCCTCTCTCCACTCCCCCCACTATATAAAAAAAGGTCAAAGCAAACAAACAGACGCGTTAGAAAATGAATATGGGAGCAAGGAAGTGGCAGATGAGTGAAACAGAAACTTTGGAATATTCTTTACAGTGGAAGATACCTCAAACATCCCATTAATACTAAAGATGGAAGGAATTAAGGAATTAAGTGCCAACACTTGTTTGTCAAATACTACTTCTCTAACAGAGCTAAAGGCAGATAAGTAATTAGGAAGGCTAATGGAATGCTTGACCTTATCTCAAGGGGGTTGGAATGCAAGAGTAGGGAAGTCTTACTGCACTGTACAAGGCACTGGTGAGACACATCCAGAGTACTGTAAGCAGCTTTGGTCTCCTGATTTAAGGAAGGATATTTCATTGCAGAAAGTCCGCAGAAGATTCATTAGGATGATCCCTGGTTTTTCCACTGTCAAAACCCAAAGCTTTTCACTGTGCTTCGGTACACGTGACAATAAATTCAATTCAATTCAGTATGGAGGGTTAAACAGGGGTTCTAGATCCAAGACTCTCAGAGGTCAGTAAACTGTGATGAAAACCAAAAAGGAATGGCTCCTTCAATGTAAACTGTAGGCCAAATTGAGGGTTCAAGCCTTCATGTTTTAAAGAAAATGCAAAATTACGATAACTGGCAAATGAAGCAATTGCAACACGCAGAAAACTTTTTCAAGCAGCCTGTGTTAAGATTTGGAATGCAATGTCTCGACTCATTGGAATTTAGAAGAATGAGAGGTGATCTCAGTAAAACATACAGGATTCTTAAGAAACATGACAGGGTAAATGTTGAGAAAATGTTTCCCCTCATGGACGAGTCGCGGATCAGACTGTATTGTCTCAGAAATAAAGAGTCTGGATTAGAGTGGTGCTGGAAAAGCACAGCAGTTCAGGTAGCATCCGAGGAGCAGGAAAATCGACGTTTTGGGCAAAAGCCCTTCATCAGGAATACAGTGCCTGAAGGGTGGAGAGACAAATGAGAGGAGAGTGGGGGTGGGGAAAAATAGCATAGAGTACAATAAGTGAATGGGGGTGGGGATGAAGGTGATAGGTCAGAGAGGAGGGTGGAGTGGATACGTGGAAAGGAAGATAGGCAGGTAGGACAAGTCATGGGGACAGTGCTGAGCTGGAAATTTGGAACTGGGGTGAGGTGGGAGAAGGGGAAATAAGAAAACTGGTGAAGTCCACATTGATGCCCTGGGGTTGAAGTGTTCCAAGGCAGAAGATGAGGCGTTCTTCCTCCAGGCGTCGGGTGGTGAGGGAGTGGCAGTGAAGGAGGCCCAGGACCTCCATGTCCTCGGCAGAGTGGGAGGGGGAGTTGAAATGTTGGGCCACAGAGCGGTGTGGTGGATTGGTGCGGGTGTCCCAGAGATGTTCCCTAAAGCGCTCTGCTAGGAGGCATCCAGTCTCCCCAATGTAGAGGTGACCGGATTGGGAGTAATGGATACAATAAATGATATTGGTGGATGTGCAGGTAAAACTTTGATAGACGTGGAAGGCTCCTTTGGGGCCTTGGATGGAAGTGAGGAAGGAGGTGTGGGCACAGGTTTTGCAATTCCTGCGGTGGCAGGGGAAGGTGCCAGGACAGGCGGGCGGGTTGTAGGGGGGCGTGGACCTGACCAGACAGTCACGGAGGGAACGGTCTTTGTGGAAGGCGGAAAGGGGTGGGGAGGGAAATATATCCCTGGTGATGGGGTCCGTTTGGAGGTGGCAGAATTGTCGGCAGATGATTTGGTTTATGTGAAGGTTGGCAGGGTGGCAAGTGAGCACCAGGGGGGTTCTGTCCTTGTTATGGTTGGAGGGTAGGGTCTGAGGGCGGAGGTGCGGAATGTGGACGAGATGCATTGGAGAGCATCTTTGACCACGTTGAAAGGGAAATTGCCATCTCTAAAGAAGGAGGCCATCTGGTGTGTTCTGTGGCGGAACTGGTCCTCCTGGGAGCAGATATGGCGGAGGCGGAGGAATTGGAAATACGGGATGGCATTTTTGCAGGAGGTAGAGTGGGAAGAGGTGTAATCCAGGTAGCTGTGGTAGTCGGTGGGCTTGTTAAAAATGTCGGTGTCAAGTCGGTCATCATTAATGGAGATGGAGAGGTCCAGGAAGGGGAGGGAGGGGTCAGAGATGGTCCAGGTAAATTTAAGGTCAGGGTGGAATGTGTTGGTGAAGTTGATGAATTGCTCAAACCCCTCGCGGGAGCACGAGGTGGCGCCAATGCAGTCATCAATGTAGCCGACACCACTCCCCACCAGGTGCTCTTCCACCTATCCACTCCACCCTCTCCTCCCTGACCTATCACCTTCATCCCCTCCCCCACTCACCTATTGTACTCTATGCTACTTTCTCCCGACCCCCACCCTCCTCTCATTTATCTCTCCACCCTTCAGGTACTCTGCCTGTGTTCCTGATGATGGGCTTTTGCCCGAAACGTCGATTTTCCTGCTCCTTGGATGCTGCCTGAACTGCTGCGCTTTTCCAGTACCACTCTAATCCAGAATCTGGATTCCAGCATCTGGAGTCATTGTTTTTACTCAGAAATAAAGAGTGCCAATTTGATGAAGATGGGAAGGAACTTCTTCACTCAGAGGGTTGAGTGTCTTTGGATCTCCTTGCTACAGAGAGCTGTGGGATTGGAGTCATTGTGAATATTTAAATCTGAACTAGATGGATTTTTCATCAGCAGGAGAATCAAAGATTATTGGAAAATGGCAGCAGGTATACATTAGGAATGGTGGATCAGTCATGGTCCTATTGAATGGCATAGCAGATTCAAGGGGCTGAATGGCCTGGCCTGTTCCTATTTCTTATGGCCTTATTGGTGACACCTGACTTTGAGACTATGCCCTCTGGTCCTAGATTCTCCCAAAAGAAGAAACAACCCCTCTGCATCTACCCTGTCTGGATCAACAAAAAAATTACGGCATGGAAACAGACCCTTCAGTCCAACTCATCCATGCCGACCAGGTATCTTAAATTAATCTAGTCCCATTTGCCAGGATTTGGCCCATAGCCTTTGAAAACGTTCCTATTCATATACCCATCCAAATGCCTTTTAAATGTTGTAAGTGTACCAACCTCGACCACTTTCTCCCCACCCACGCGTTTGAAAACGTTGTCTCTTAGGTCCCTTTTAGATCTTTTCCCTCTTACTTTAAACCTATGCCCTCTAATTTTGGTCCCTGCTACCCAGGGAAAAATACCTTGGCTATTTACCCTACCCATGCCCCTCATGATTTTATAAACTTCAATAAGGTCAACCCCTCAGCCTCTTACCCTCTCGGGAAAAAAGCCCCAGCCTATTCAGCCTCTCCCTATAGCTCAAATCCTCCAACCCCCTGGCATCATCCTTGTAAATCTTTTCTGAACCCTTTCAAGTTTCACAACATCCTTGCTATAGCAGGGAGACTAGAACTGAATGCAGTATTCCAAAAGTGACCGAACCAATGTCCTGTACAGATGCAACATCATCTCCCAACTCCTGTACTCAATGTACTGACCAACAAAGGCAAGCATACCAAATGAGGAGAAAGTGAGGACTGCAGATGCTGGAGATCAAGTCAAAGAGTGTGGTGCTGGAAAAGCACAGCCAGTCAGGCAGCATTCGAGGAACAGAAGAACTGACATTTCGGGCATAAGCCCTGAAGGAACAGCGACTGCGTGACCTTGATAAGTATGTACCTGCCAGGCAGGGAGGAAATGGACAAGCGAGGGAGCCATGGTTTACGAAAGAATCTCTTGTCAAGAGGAAGAAGAAGGCTTAGGTTAAGATGAAACGTGAAGGTTCAGTTGGGGCACCTGAGAGTTATAGGTTAGCCAAGAGAGAGCTAAGAAGAGCCAGGAGGGGACATGAAAAGTCATTGGCATTTAGGATAAAGGAAACCCCAAAGGCTTTCTATAGTTATATGAGGAATAAAATAATGACAAGAGAAAGATAAGGGCCAATCAAGGATAACAGAGGGAAGTCGTGTGTGGAGTCCATGGAGATTCAGGAAGCGCTAAGTGAACATTTTTCACCAGTATTCATGTTGGAAAGAGACAGTGTTGCCGAGCAGAATATCAAGATACAGGCTACTAGACTAGATGCGAGTGAGGTTCACAAGGAGGAGGTGTAAGCAATTCTGGAAAGTGTGAAAACAGATAAGTCCCCTGGGCCAAATGGAATTTATCCTAGGATTTTCTGGTAAGTCAGGAAGGAGATTACTGAGCCTTTTGGCATTGATCTTTATGCTGTCATTGTCTGGAGACTGAAAGATAGCAAATGCTGCTCCCCCTTGTTCAAGAAGGGGAGTAGAGACAACCCTGGTAATTATACACCAGTGAGCCTTACTTTGGTTGTGGGTAAAATGTTGGTAAAGGTTATAAGAGATAACATTTATAATCATCTGGAGAGGAAGAAGTTGATTAGGGATAGTCAACACGATTTTGTGAAGGGTAGGTCATGCCTCACAAACGTTATTGAGTTCTTTGAAAAGGTGACCAAACAGATGGTTGAAGGTAAACCGATTGATGTGGTGTATATGGATTTCAGTAAGGTGTTTAACAAGGTTCCCCATGGTAGGCTATTGCACAAAATACAATGGCATGGTATTGTGGGCGATTGTGGATCAGAAATTGGCTAGCTGAAAGAAGAGAGAGGGTGCTAGTTGATGGGAAATCTTCATCTGGAGTTAAACTACTAATAGTGCACCGCAAGGATCTGTTCTGGGGCCACTACTGTTTGTCATGTTTATAAGTTTTCTGGATGAGGGTGTAGAAGGATGGTTAGTAAATTTGCAGATGACACGAAGGTCGGTGGAGTTGTGGTTAATGTCGAAGGATGTTGCAGGTTACAGATGGGCATAGATAAGCTGCGGAGCTGGACTGAGAGGTGGCAAATGGAGTTTAATGTGGAAAAGTGTGAGGTAATTCACTTTGGAAGGAGCAAATGGAACAAAGAGTACTCGGCTAATGGTAAGATTCTTGGTAGTGTAAATGAGCAGCGAGATCTCGGTGTCCATGTGCATAGATCCCCGAGAGTTGCCACCCAGGTTGATAGGGTTGTTAAGAAGACATACGGTGTGTTAGCTTTCATTGGTAGAGGGATTGAGGTTTGGAGCCACAAGGTCAAGCTGCAGCTGTACTAAACTCTGGTGTGGCCACACTTGGAGTATTGTGTACAGTTCTGGTTACCACATTATAGGAAGGATGCAGAAACTTTGTACAGGGTTCACAGGAGATTTACTAGGATGTTGCCTGATATGGAGGGAAGGTCTTCTGAGGGACTTAAGGCTGTTTTTGTTTGAGAGAAGAAGGTTGAGATGACTTAATTAAGACAAAAAAGATAATCAGAGGTTTTGATAGGGTGGACAGTGAGAGCCTTTTTCCTCGGATGGTGATGCTAGCACAAGGAGATATAGCTTTAAATTGAGGGGTGATGATATAGAACAGATGTCAGACGTAGTTTCTTTACTCAAAAAGTAGTCGGGGCGTAGAACGCACTGCCTGAAACAGTGGTAGACTCACCAACTTTAAATGGTTATTGGATAAACACATGGATAAAAATGGAATAATGTAGCTTCAGATTGGTTCCACAGGTCGGCGCAACATTGAGAGCCAAAGGGCCTGTACTGCACTGTAATGTTCTATGTTCTAATACCTCTTCCTTTTTAATATCAACTTGGCTGAGAAACTCGACACTCCCTTCCCTGTTATCATCCTCTGCCAATTCCTTCTCTTTGGTGAATACCTAAACAAAGTATTCATTTCGAACTTCACCTACCTCGTCTGGCTCCACATGGATTCCCCCTTTGTCCTGGAGTGGGCCAACCCTTTCCTTGACAACCCTCTTGCTTTACATATATGCATAAAAAGCCTTTGGATTCTCCTTAATCCTGTTTGCTAAGGTCTTTTCATGACCCCCTTTAGCCCTTCTAACTCCTTGTTTAAGTTCATTTCTACTTTCCTTCTATACTTTAGGGACTTCATCAGTGTTACTGAATCAGAGAATTTTATACTAAAATAGCAGTTTATGCAAAAATATTGTGCAGTAGATTAGGTTTGTAGCAATATTTTTCCTCTTGAGCTGTATAATCGAGCCAGTGTCATTTTTTGCACCCCCAATCAGCTTGTCTTGTCTGTAACTGAGTTCTGCCTGTTTCAGGTAAACTTGCTAGACCATAAACTAATCCATCAGTGGACCTTAATGCTTTTAAGATGTTGGAAAGAGTCATGTGTGCCATTTGGGAAAGAGTGCTACTATCTGAGATTTTCTTTCAATACAACATTCATTTATTCATAATTTTACAGACGTCAAAGCCATAAGACTGTAAAATGTAGAAGCAGATGTAAGTCATTCAGCCCATCAAGTCTGCTCTGCCATTCAATGAAATCTGGCTGATCTGCTAATCCTCACCTCTACATTCCGGGATTATCCCATAACCCTTGATTCCTTTATTGATTAAAAAATCTATTTCAGCCTTGGGTATACTTAATAACCCAGCCTTGACAATCCTCTGCAATAAGGAACTCTACAGATTCGCCAGTCTGGAGAAGAAGTTACTCTTTATCTCTTTCTTAAGGGGGTGACTCTCTACTGAGATGATACCCTCTAATCTTAGACTTTCCCACAAAGGGAAAGCAACTTTTCCACATCCACGTCGTCAGACATCCTAAAGAACCGCATATTTTTCAATAAGCCTCACAGATCAGTTTTTGCCCTGTTCCACCCTGTAATTCCTACTAATGTTGTTCCTTCATTTCCTCTTTGCCAGGATATGATGCCAAGCAGGCGCTATGAACTCACCAGTAGTTTACCTATTTGCCACATAGACATTTTTGACAGCAGCAAGAGCTATATCTAATGCTGTTTTCACATTACGTCCAAGCATAAGATTTCAAACAGATCATAGGTTAATGGTCAAAGCATGGGAATCTTAGTCAATTTTTCTTTACTAATTTACAAGCACAGAGATCAGTTAATTCAGCACAAACTAGGGATTCAAGCTGGAACTTATATGCATGCCTCATCTACGCACAGACTGCAATGCATTTGTGACATATTGTTTAGCAATTTTGAATATGCCTACAGCACTGTAAATCTCAAGATAAAACCAAGGTTATTAAGCAGAATTATAGCAACATGAATCCCAAATATCAGCAACATCAATATTACCAACTACTTTCAACTTCACTTTTTCTAATCACGCATAAACATTTAAAAAGTTCATTAAATGCTCAACTGCTTCAACACAGCAGTGTGATTTTCAAATGTACTGAACTTATTCCACCTTGCCCATTTTTCCTTTGCTTAAACATTAGTCATAAGAATCAACTTGAATCATAGAACTGCTAATCATTTCATAAAGTTAATGCAGCCAACTTCCCACAGCAAAATCTGTCAGGTTTGTTAATTCACCTTCCCCCTATTTTCCACCCGGTGAAAGCCACAAACGCTGTTGATTTGATAATATGTATTGTCCTTTCAATCTATACAGAAAATCTACTTATGCCTTGGGCATCCAATCACTCGGTGAATAATAAATCTCACACAATGGTCTGTTGAACAAACTTTCTTTAGAGTCTGAATTCTCATTGTCCAACATGCTAGTGAAGAAACTGGAGAATACATATGTGAAAGAGTAGGCTGCAATTATTTCAAATACTGAACAGATCGCAGGTCAGAACAGCTATTCTTTCCATTGCCTCGGGACAGACACTAGAGAAGCTTGTAGAGCCAGATATGTTAGTACCTATTCTTCGGTGTGTGTATCCACACTTCAGAGGCTATGTACCGATTAGTTTTTTGAAGTACAGTTGATTGCGATTCAATCAGATGGCAAGTCTCACTTGAGGTTTACTTTAAACTGTTGCATGTAACACAATACGAACTATGAACAAGAACATAAGAGGTTTGTATGCACAAAAGACTTAAATATATAATACAGTAGCGGTATGTAAGAAATAGGGCAATAAAATGTTAATAAATGGATGGAAAAGAGGGATTTTTCAACTTCATATACATGTGCAAATTAAATAAAAACTGGAATAAAACTCGAATGCACTGATATCCCTGGCAGTGGCAAATATATCTGGGATTTGGTGGGTGCTGAAGTGTGGAGACTATTAGGCCATTCTGACATGAAATTAACTACAGGTCATTCTGCTATAATGCGACAGTTGTGTTCCTCTGCAGCCTCGTACTACAGAAAATCATGCTATGGAAAAGCTCTACAGAAAATCATGTTGTAGGAGATCACTATACCCATTTAGCAGAATGTTTGCATTATCCAAACAACATGCACAATTCGTCAATCGCATTATCGTGGGCGGCACGGTGGCACAGTGGTTAGCACTGCTGCCTCACAGCGCCAGAGACCTGGGTTCAATTCCCGCCTCATGCGACTGACTGTGTGGAGTTTGCACGTTCTCCCTGTGTCTGCGTGGGTTTCCTCCGGGTGCTCCGGTTTCCTCCCACAGTCCAAAGATGTGCAGGTCAGGTGAACTGGCCATGCTAAATTGCCCCTAGTGTTAGGTAAGGGGTAAATGTAGGGGTATGGGTGGGTTGCGCTTCGGCGGGGCGGTGTGGACTTGTTGGGCCGAAGGGCCTGTTTCCACACTGTAAGTAATCTAATCTAATTATAGCCAATTCGCGCTGAAACGTGCATTACAGCAGAACAACCTGTGTCTGATAAATAAGTTCCACTATGAAGATTCCAATAAAAAAATGTTCCCACTTATCAAGTACATTAGAAGTTCCCAAGAAATGATTCAAAGCACTGCACTAAAGTGCAATAATAATTATTATGTGGGTACAATGTTTTGTGTACCATAGCATTAAATGCTTAGTTGAATCTCTCGGTAACATTAGTTGAAGAAAGAAAGGTGACCCCGTTATCTTTTTCTGGAGAAATGTGACAGTTAACAGTTTGAGTCCCAGTGTAGATGTTAAACCCAAAGGTTTCTAACTCAGAAGTCAGCTCACTCTCAATTGCTAACAACTTAAAATAGCCAAATGCCAGCCCAGGGAAAGGTTACTTCCCACATAATTGCCAGGCTGGCTTTTCATTGTCAGAGCAAAACTAGAATTACTGTAGAAAGTCTCCAAACCAACAGTACCATTGTGACTAAAGTCAATACCGATACTATCTAATAATCCCAATCCTGAGCCCAAATTAGGACAATTGTTGAGCAGAATCACAGTGTCAGATGATACAGAAATTGAAAATTACCACCTGGCTTGCACGTTTACATTTTTTAAATTCACTTGCCAGACATGGACAATACCAGCATTTCTTGATAAACTGGGGCTGAGCTGCCTTCTTGAACCATTGCAGTCCACAAGCTGGATGTTGGCCCACAGTGCCCTTAGGGAGGAAATTCCAGGAGTTTGACACAGTGACAGTGAAGGAATAGCGATATAGTTCCAAATCAGGATAATGAGTGGCTTGGAAGCAAATTTCAGGTGGTCGTGTTCCCATATATCTGCTGCCCTTATCCTTCAAGATGGAAACAGTCATGGGTTTGAAAGGTGCTCTCTAAGGATATTTGGTGAATTTTTGCAGTACATCATGTAGATAGTGCACACAGCTGCTCCTGAGCAGCAGTAGTGGAGGGAGTGCTGTGGACGTGGTGCCAATTAAGCAGACTGCTGCGTCTTGGTTGGTGCCAAGCTTCTTGAGCGTTGTTGGAGCTGCAACCATTCAGGCAAGTTGTGAGTATTCCACTACACTTGTGCCTTACAGATAGTAGGCAGGCTTTGGGGAGTCAGGCGGTGAGTTACTCGCTGCATTATTTCTAGCCTCTGATTTACAATGTCAAGTCCAGTTCAGTTCTAGTCAATGGTAACCACAAGGATGTTGATAGTGGGGAATTCAGTGATGGTAGCACCATTGAATATCAAGGGGTTGTCACAAAGCTAGTCCTTTTTTATGTCTAATAGCTGTTCTTTGACTCAAGGAGATTCTGTCCTTGATTTTTTTTTAAGGGGCAATAAATCAGACTGGGCTCCGACCAGCCTGGTTTGGTACAGAGATGAAAAGGATTTTGAGAGGCCTTTTATTTACATGTAAACAGATGAGACTTCAGGCTAAAGTGGTCATGTTTGAAGTGACCTGTACAAAGAGAGGAGAGTGGTCAGCTCTCCAGCTGAGCTGAGCAGTTTTAGTTCAGTCTTGAACTGGTTTGAAGTTCAACAGGGAGCTGTGTGGAAACTCTCTCTGCCCTTCAACTTCAACCTGTAAGCATGTGTTCCATTTATACTGGTTTTTAAAGGGAGTTTGCTTATTGAGACTGCTGTGTATATTCAGAACAGCATAATTAGTTGGACAGGCTGAGTTCTGTAGGGTTTTTCATTCTGCTCTTTGTGTTTCATTATGTAATTTTGTGAATAAATGTTTGTCTGTTTTCAAATCTAGTAGTCAAACTAGCTAACTTATTTTGGGTAGTTTTTACTCTACACTTACTGAAACAAATTTCAAAGTTACGGTCTGAGTTGCCTGCTTAAGAATGTTTTGAATGGTCTGGCTTAGTCCATATCAGAGTAGTGGTTAGATTGTGTCTTATTGGAGACAGTCATTGTCTGGCACGTGTGTGGTGCAAGTATTTTTACCATTTGTCATCCCAAACCTGGATATTGTTGAGATCTTGTTGCATTTGAACATGGATTGCTTCAGCACCTGAGGAGTCTCTAATGGTGCTAAACATTGTGCAATCATCGATAAACATCTCCACTTGACCTTACAATGGAGGGAAGGTCATTAATGAAGCAACTGAACATGACTGGCAACACTAGCCTGAGGAACACATGCAGGGATGTTCTGAGGCAAAATCGTTTGACCCAAAACATTAACTCTGATTTCTCTCCACTGGTTGTGTGGCAGATGGTGATGGAACCAGCATTTACCCCTGACTAATGCAGAGGAAACCCACACTGACAAGGGGAGAATGTGCAAACTCCACACAAACAGTCGCCCGAGGCCAGAATCGAACGATGGCACTGCGAGGCAGCAGTGCTAACCACAGATCCATCGTGCCGCCCCTTCAACTTTGACCATTTCAACTTGATAGATATCTTTTCAAATGAGGGGGAAATGTCTATCATCTCCATCTTTAACACTTCAATTTTAGGTATGCTTGGTGCTGCTCTCCACTGAATCAGGTAGATTCCTTGGCTTGATCATAATGAGTGATACTCCAGGCCATGAGATTGCACATTGTGTTGGAGTACAATTCTGCTGCTATTGACGGCCTATAGCACCACACGGATGTCCAGTCTTGAGTCGCTGGATCTGTTTGATGTCTGTACCATTTCATACGGTGATAGCGCCAAAAACACAAAGGAAGGTATTTTCAACATGAAGACAGGACATTGATCACCGTACTGTTCATCTGGAGACACTCTTACTAATACTGTCATGGACAGATGCATCTGCTGCTGGCAGATTGGCAAAGATGAGGTTAAGTATGTTTTTCCCTCTCATTGGTTCCCTCACCACCTGCCACAGACTCAGTCTGGCAGCTAGTCCTGTCAGACCCAACCATTTGATCAGTGGTTTTGCTGATGTGGTAAACATTGAAACTCCCACCCAGAGTAAAATTTGTGTTCTTGCTACTCTCTGTGTTTCTTCCATGGGTTGTTAAACATGGAGGACTCCTGACTCATCAATTGAGGGAGAATGGTATGTGGCAATCAGTAGCAGATGCCTTGACACTTCTTGGGGTCCACAGTCAATGTTGAGGTTTCCCAGGGTAGCTCTCTCCTGACTGCAAACCACTGTGCCACCACCTCTATTGGTCTGTCCTGACAGTGGGACATATCCAGGGATGATGGCGGCAGTGTCTGGGACATTATCTGTAAGTTAGATTCTTAAAATGCCTGTTTCTACCACAGTCTATTATAAATCTGTGTTAAAGTAAATGAAAACATGAAGATTGCTTGCACCTTGATTCGTTCATTGATTCAATTGGAACATTTCTCAATACCTTAAATGATTATATTTACCTTTTATCCTTTCTCCAGCTTGTCTTTACTTTCTTCCTTTTAACTTCAAACATTCTAGAAGGCAAAAAGATAGCTAGAACTACAGTGTTATGAGCTAGATACACAATGGCTTTAGAAACAAACAGCACATGGAAAGATGTGTGAAGATTTTTAAGCTCCAAACAATGTAGATATGTTTAAGAACCAAGTATGAACCCAATTTAAATGGTTCAGAAGTAAACCATCTTTGATCATGACATTTTCCTTTGTTTGCAAGTTGAATTTTTCCACTATTTATATATATATATTTTTAAGATATCACTTATGGTCCAAGGGAGTCACTGGCTGCATTTGTTACCCATCCTCAAAAGTCCTTGAGAAGGAGGTGGTGAGCTGCTGTCTTGAACCGCTGCAGTCCATCTGCTGTAGGTGGACCACAATGCCCTTGGGGAAGGAATTCCAGGATTATGACTTAGCAATAGTGAAAGACCAGCAATATAATTCCAAATCAGGATGATGAGTGGCTGGAGGGGAGCTTGCAGGTAGTGGTTCCTGTGTATTGATGGTCTTGGCCTTTGAGATGGAAGTGGTTGTGGGTGCTGTCTAAATTTCTTTGGTACATTTCTGCAGTGCATCTTGTAGATAGTACACACTGCTGTGACTTAGTTGTGGGATTGTTTAGGTCTGCCTGCCACTTGCTGCTTACGCCAGTATCGGTAAGAATGACTGCTGTGCAGTTCTTATGGTGATAAGGTCACACTTTCACATTGAGAATATCCTCCATTGTATCGTGTGGCACTATCACTGTATTAAATGGAACATGATTTGGAGGTGCCGGTATTAGACTGGGGTGTACAAAGTTAAAACTCACACAACACCCGGGGTCATTCCTGATGAACAATTCATGCCTGAAACATCGATTCTGCTCCTCCTCAGATGCTTCCTGACCGGGTGTGCTTTTCCTGCACCACACTCTTCAACTCTGATCTCCAGCATCTGCAGTCCTCACTTTCTTCTTCTTGGTCGCATTTAAACTTTTCCTCTTTTATCTTAAACCCATACGCCCTAGAAATTGGCATTTCTACCCTGGAAAAAGTAACTGACTATCCATCAATCCATACCTCTCATAATTCCGTAATTTCTATCAGATTTGACTTCAAGTTTGTCCAATCTCTCCACATACCTAATACCTCCGAACTCAACAATATCCTGGTAAACTTTTTCTGTACCCTCTCCAAAACCTTCTGGTACTGTGGCGACCAAAACTGTACACAATATTCCAAATGTGGTCTGAAGTTCAATAATGATGCAACATGACTTGTATACCAAACAGAAAACGGCAATTGATAGACTGAACTAAGGGATCCCATAACTGACAAATCAGATCTTAGTTCTCCAGTCCTGAATCGTGGTGGACAACTAAACCACTCAGTGAAGGAGGAGTGGGCTCAATAACCTCCACAGGCAGATTGGTGAGGACAAGGTCAATATGTTTTTCCCTCTTATTGGTTTCTTCAACACCCGCCACAGACCCAGTCTAGCAGTCTCCCAGTTTTGGCACTAAACCCCCAAATGTTAGTAAGACAGACTTTGCCGAGTGGAAAGAGATGTTTTTTTCCCAATATCTTGTCTGGTACCGAGGTCAATGCCAAGTGGTGTGTCCAGTTTAATTTCTTTGTTTAGACTTTGTTGCGATTGATGTGACGGAGTGGCTTGCTCGGCCATTTCAAAGAGCACTTGAAAATAAACCACATTGTTGCAGGTCTGGTGTCACGTGTAGGCTACACCAGATGAGGATGACAAGAGAGCAACTAGGAAGAGAATAGATCCCCTTAAAGATCCACAAGGTTGTCTACATGAGGAGTGACAGGAGATGGGTAAGATCCTAAATGAATATTTTTCATCAGCACTTAGCATGGACAAAGAAATGGAAGCTGGGGAACTTGGGGAAATAAATAGTAAAGTCTTGAAAAGAGTCTACATTACAGAAAAGGAGGTGCTGGATGTCTTAAAATACAACAAGGTAGATATATCCCTGAGACCTGATCGGGTGCATCCCAGGACATTGTGAAAAGCTCGAGAAAAAAATCTGCACAGTCCTAATGGAGATATCTGTATCATCGACAAGCATTGGTGAGATGCCAGAAGATTGGAAGATGGTTAATGTTGTGCCATTATTTTAGAAAGGCTGAAAGGAAAAGCCAGGGAACAACAGACAGGTAAGCCTGACATCAGTGGGCACGTTGTTGGAGGGGATTCTGACAGACAAGATCTACATTCATGTGGAAAGGCATAGTCAGCATCACTTCGTGCATGGGAAATTGTCTCACACAAATTTGATTCAGTTTTTTTTTTAAGAAGTGACAAAGAGATGGATGAAGACAGAGTGGTAAACATTGTCTACATGGACTTTAGCAAGGCCTTCAACAAGGTTTTGCCCAGTATACTGATTAGTAAGGTTAGATCACATGGGATCCAGGAGGGCTAGCCAACGGGATACAAAGTCAACTTGACGGTAGGACAGAGAGGGTGGAAGTAGAGGATTGTTACAGTCTTAGCTATGTACAGCACGGAAACAGACCCTTTGGTCTAATTGGCCCTTGCTGACCAGATACCCTATATTAATCTAGTTTGACCCATATCCCTCTAAATCCTTCCTATTCATATACTCATTCAGATGCCTTGTTGCTCAAACTGGAGACCTGTGGCCAGCAGTATGCTGCAAGGATCAGTGCTGGGTCCATTGGTGCTCGTCATTTATATAATTGATTTGGATGAGAATATAGGAGGCATAGTTAGTAAGTTTACGGATGACACCAAAATTGGTGGTATAGTGGACAATGAAGAAGGTAATCTACGAGTACAACGGGATCTTGATCAACTGCACTAGTGGGTCAAGGAGTGACAAATGGAGTTTAACACAAATGAATGCGAGATGGTGCATTTTGGAAAGACCTGTCAGGCAAAGACTTACACAGTTAATTGTAGGGCCCTGGGGAGTGTTGTCAAACAAAGACACCAAGGGTTGCAGGTATATAGTTCCTTGAAAGTGGCATCACAGGTAGACAGGATGGTAAAGGCTGTATTTGGTACATTTGCCTTCATCAATGAGAGCACCCTATACAGAAATTGGAATATCATGTTATAGCTGTACAAGACATTGGTAAGGCCAAATGTGGAGTACTGTGCACAATTCTCAATGCCCTACTGGAGAAAGGATGTTATTAAACTGGAAAGGGTGCAAAAAGGATTTACAAGAATGTTAGAGAGACTGGAGGGTTTGAGCTATAAGAAGAAACTGAATAGGCTGAGACTTTTTTTTCCTGGTGCAAAGGAGGCTGAGGAAAGACCTTACAGATGTTTATAAAATCATGGGATGCATAGCTCAGATAAGTAGCCAAGGTCTTTTCCCCAGGGTAGAGCAGTCCAAACTAGAGGACATAGGTTTAAGATGAGGGTTAAAGATTTAAAGTGACTTGTTTCATTTACACAGAGAATGATGCGTATATGGAACAAGCTACCAAGGGGAAGTGTTAGAGGCAGGTACAATCACAAAATTCAAAATACATTTGGACAGGTAAATGGACAGGAAAGATTTAGAGGGATATGAGGCAAATGCAGGTAAATGGGATTAATTCAGTCTAGGAAACCTGGTTGGCATGGACAATTTGGGTCAAAGGGCATGTTTCAATGCTGTATGGCTCAATGACAAATTTCCATACTCGAAAGACATTAGTGAACCAGATGGTTTTTCCAACAATCAGCAGTATTTTCATGGCCATCATAGAATATAGAACATAGAAGAATACAGCGCAGTACAGGCCCTTCGACCCTTGATGTTGCGCCGATCCAAGCCCACCTAACCTACATTAGCCCACTATCCTCCATATGCCTATCCAATGCCCACTTAAATGCCCATAATGAGGGAGAGTCCACCGCTGCTACTGGCAGGGCATTCCATGAACTCACGACTCGCTGAGTAAAGAACCTACCCCTAACATCTGTCCTATACCTACCCCCCCTTAATCTTAATTTAAAGCTATGCCCACTTGCTAAATTGAATTGGCCATGCTAAATTGCCCACAGTGTTCAGAGGTGGGTAGGTTAGGTGAATTGGCCATGCTAAATTACGCATAGTGTTCAGAGGTGGGTA
>NC_057720.1:28160820-28165205 GCF_004010195.1 Chiloscyllium plagiosum | reverse complement strand
TTCAATTTCTCCATTAGTCTACCATGGGAAATCTTATCAAACGCCTTAATAAAGTCCATGTATACCACATCTACCGCTTTCCCCTCATCAACCTCCTTTGTCACCTTTTCAAAGAATTCAATAAGGTTTGTGAGGCATGACTTGCCCTTCACAAAACCATGCTGACTATCCTTGATCACATTATTCCTATCCAGATGTTCATAAATCCTATCCCTTACAATTCTCTCTAAGACTTTGCCCACAACAGAAGTGAGACTCACCGGCCTATAGTTGCTAGGGTTATCCCTACTCCCCTTCTTGAACAAGGGAACCACATTTGCTATCCTCCAGTCTACTGGCACTATTCCTGTAGACAACGAGGACATAAAAATCAAGGCCAATGGCTCTGCAATATCCTCCCTTGCTTCCCAGAGATTCCTAGGATAAATGCCATCAGGCCCAGGGGACGTTCACCCTTTTCACCCTTTCCAGAATTTCCAACAACACTTCTCTACATGCCTCAAAGCCATCCATTCTACTTAATTGTGACTCAGTACTCACATTGACAACAATGTCCTGTTCCTGATTGAATACTGACGAAAAGTATTCATTCAATGTCTCCCCAATCTCTTCAGCCTCCACACGCAACTTCCCACTACTATCCTTGACTGGACCTATTCCTACCCTAGTCATTCTTTTATTCCTACCCTAGTCATTCTTTTATTCATTACATTCTTAATTCCAGAAATTTATTGAATTCAAAGTCCACCAATTGCCATCTGAACATGGGTCCTGACAGCATTAGCTCGTTTCTAGATTCATAATCTAACACAAATATTACCAGGCTTATCAACTCTCCCGTATCTCCAATACATATTTGTCTTCTTCAAAAATGACAAAGTACTCCAGCTAAGTATTCCCAAACTAATAGCATACTTAATTTCTGACAGCTGCCAAAGTCACTGTTAAAACACCACCATGAAATGAGATTTAAAAATCGTTATTTTTACTGCCAATTATCGTGCTGCTCCAGTAAACACAATCATGTGTTTCATCCAATACTTTGCATAAGGTAATCCTTGGAGCATAAACAATGCTTTTAAAAACTTGCAATACATTTAAAATGTTATGAATTCAATTCTGAATATTCAAAAAGGTATTTTAAATCAATTATGCCTAACTGGTTAAAATATACTTATTATGCTTTGAAATAACTGGAGTACTTTAAATCCTATTTATGTTTTTAAATAGATAAAACTGAAAAAGGTTAATGCACTGAAGTATTCTCCACAGCTCCAGACTAATTCAAGGGAATGCATGAGAATTTTCTTCTGCCTGCTTGCAGGAGAAAAAGCTTGAAAAATGTTGTATGTCTGGAATCACAGACTGGGACAAACATCAATTTCTAAACAGGCAAGATAATAGAAACAAATGAAGGATTGAAGCCAGAAGTCCTGCTTTAGTGTGGGAACTAAGATCTACAACCTGTTTTATTCTAAATGTAGCACAAATATGCATAAAAACTAGAGACGATCAGCTCAGAGGCAGATCACCAACCATGTGAATTAAATGTATTGCATTTTCCACTTGAGACATACAACACAACATCGCTACACTGAAAATCTATTGTTCCATCATTCTCCATCACAACCATATCAGGTTTTATAGCGTTGGGATTCTTAATGTTTTGAGAATTCAATTTCCACCAGTATTGCTGAAGATCTATAAAATATTTTAATTAAAAATTAAAATTGGCTTCATCAAATATATAGATCCTTCTCTATTCCATAAACACTTCTGGCAATTGCTAAGATAAATCTAAGATTTCATGAATTGAAAAGTTAGAAAACTATCATGTTTAGAGTGGTGCAGTAGTAGTGTACCTACCTCTGGACCAGAAAGTCCAGGTTCGAGTCTCAGTTGCCATGGAGTTGTGTCTGGTTTCATTTCTTTGAGAAATGAACATGTCTGAAGAGGTTGATTTAAGAAAAAGGCAATATAGCAAGAAATAAAGAAAACAATTACAGAACTCAATTAATCTATGTTAACAATCTTAGCACAAAGAAATTCAAAAAATAAGTGAAGTCCTAAGTAAACTTAGGGGTAGGTGATAGCCTAGTGGTATTATTGCAAGATTATTAATCCAGAAACTCAGATCATGTTCTGGGGACCCAGGTTCGAATTCACCACTGTGGCAGATGGTGGAAATTGAATTCAATAATAAAAAACAAAATCTGGAATCAAGAATCTACTGGTGACCATTAAATCATTGTCAATTGTCAGAAAAACCCATCTTGTTCACTAATGTCCTTCAGGGAAGGAAATCTGCCAACCTCCCCTGGCCTGGCCTACATGTGACTCCAGATCCACAGCAAAATGGTTGACTCTCAATGCCCTCTGAAATGGTCGAATTATACTACTCAGTTGTACCAATCGCTGCTCAGTCTCAAAGAAATGAAACCAGACAGATCACCTGGCATCGACCAGGGCACCAGAAAAGACAATAGTACCCCACCAACCTCTGGACCAATCGTAACAAGGACAGAACACCCTTGTCCTCACCTTCTACCCCATCAACCTCCGGATACATCGCAATCATTCTCCACAATTTCCGCCACCTACAAACAGACCCCACCGCCAGGGATATATTTCCCTCCCCAGCCCTGTCTGCGGTCCAGAGAGACCATTCCCTCCGCAACTTCTTTGTTAGGTCCACACACCCCACCAACCCACCCTCTCAGCACCTTCCCCTGCCACTGCAAGAAGTGCAAAACCTACTCCCACACCTCCTCACTTACCTCTGTCCAAGGCCACAAAGGATCCTTCTACATCCAACATAGATTTACCTATACTTCCACATATGTCATCTACTGTGTCCATTACTCCCAATGTGGTCTCCTTTGCACTGGAGAGACAGGAAACCAACTTGCGGAATGTTTCAGGGAACATCTCCAGGACACGCACCACCCTTTGCAAGGTTGATAATACGTTTTTATTTTAGGAGTATATATCATTAGGTGAACTGTGAGAAATGACTGGCTGCAGGTTGTACTAAGAGCCACTCAAGCACCTGACAGACATTTTCAACTCCCCCCTCACTCCGCTAAGGACACGTGAGTCTTGCTCCAAACCCTAACCACTTGACGCCTCATTTTCCACCATGGGGCCCGCCAACTACGTGATCAATGTAGATTTCACCAGTTTCCTCATTTCCCCTCCCCCAATGTTTTCCCAGATCCAACCTTTCAACTCAGCACTGCCCTCTTGAACTGTCCTACCTGTCCATCTTCCTTCCCACCGATCCACTCCACCCTACTCACCTACACCACCACCTACATATCACATTCCCAGCTATCTTCCCCCCAAACCCACGCTCAATTCTCCTGCTCCTCGGATGCTGCCTGACCAGCTGAGCATTTCCAGCACCACACTTTTCAATACAGGAACAGTACTATTAACCCTGCAAAGTTCTCCTCACTAACATCTGGGGGCTAGTTCCAAAACTGAGAGAGCTGTCTCACAGACTAGTCAAGCAACAGCCTGACATAGTCATACTCATTGAATCAAACGTTACAGACAATACCTCAAACATCACCATCCCCATCCCCAGACATGCCCTTTCTCGCTGGCAGAACAGACCCAGCAGAGGTGGTAGCACAGTAGTATACAGTCAGGAGGGAATTCGTCTGGGGGTCCTCAACATTTACTCTGGACCCCATGAAGTCTCATGGTTTCAGGTTAATCATTAGATTAGGTTACTTGGAATACTTAGAGTGTGGAAACAGGCCCTTCGGCCCAACAAGTCCACACGGAGGAAACCGAAGCGCCCAGAGGAGAACGTGCAAACTCCACACAGATAGTTGCCCGAGGCGGGAATTGAACCAGGGTCTCTGGCGCTGTGAGGCAGCAGTGCTAACCACTGTGCCACCATGCCGCCCATGGACAAGAAAATCTCCTGATTACTACATACTGTCCTCCCTAAGCTGATGAATCAGTACTCCTCCACGCTGAACCAACACTCAGAGGAAGCACTTAGGATGGCAAGGGCATAAAGTGTACCTTGGGTGGGGGATTTCAATGCTGGAAATGTGTTGCTGGAAAAGCGCAGCAGGTCAGGCAGCATCCAGGGAACAGGAGAATCGACGTTTCGGGCATAAGCCCTTCTTCAGGAATGAGGAAAGTTTGTCCAGCAGGCTAAGATAAAAGGTAGGGAGGAGGGACTTGGGGGAGGGGCGTCGGAAATGTGATAGGTACTACAAACAAACCATTATCTCCCAGACCGTCCATAACCTCATCACCTCGGGGGATCTCCCATCCACCACCTCCAACCTCATAGTCCCACAACCCCGCACCGCCCGTTTCTACCTCCTGCCCAAAATCCACAAACCTGACTGCCCCGGCCGATC
>NC_057720.1:28152400-28158157 GCF_004010195.1 Chiloscyllium plagiosum | reverse complement strand
CCTGCAATCTTCTTCCCGACCTCTCCGCCCCCACCCCGGTCTGACCTATCACCCTCACCTTGACCTCTTTCCACCTATCACATTTCCGACGCCCCTCCCCCAAGTCCCTCCTCCCTACCTTTTATCTTAGCCTGCTGGACAAACTTTCCTCATTCCTGAAGAAGGGCTTATGCCCGAAACGTTGATTCTCCTGTTCCCTGGATGCTGCCAGACCTGCTGCGCTTTTCCAGCAACACATTTCCAGCTCTGATCTCCAGCATCTGCAGACCTCACTTTCTCCTGGGGGATTTCAATGTCCACAAGTACTAGAGATCAAGCTTGTCTGGTCCTAAAGGATATAGAAGCTAGACTGGGTCTGCAGCAGGTGATGAGGAAACCAACAAGAGGGAAAAACGTACTTGCCCTCATCCTTACCAATCTGCCACTGCAGATGCACCTGTCCATGACAGTATCGGTAAGAGTGACCACACGCAATCCTTGTGGAGACAAAGAACCCATTCACATTCACACCTCTATGTTGTGTGGCACTATCACTGTGCTTCAATGGGACAGACTTCAAACAGATCTAGCAACTCAAGACTGTATTTATGATGTGCTGTGGGCCATCAACAGCAGAGAATTGTACTCCAGCACAATCTGCACCCTCATGCACTGGCATATCTCCCACTCAACCATTACCATCAAGTCAGGGGATTAACCCTGGTTCAATTGAGATTGCAGGAGGGCATGACAGGAGCAGCACCAGGCATACCTAAAGATGAGGTGTCAACCTGGTGAAGCCATCAAACAGGACTACTTGCATGCCAAACAGCATAAGCAGCAAGTGATGGGCAGAGCTAAGCAATCCTACATCTAACGGATCAGATCCAAGCTCTGCAGTCCTGCCACATCCACTCATGAATGGTGATGGACAATTAAACAACTCACTGCAGGAGGAGGCTCCACAAATATCCCCATCCTCAATAACGGAAGACCCCAGCACATCAGTGCAAAAAATAAGGCTAAAGCTTTCGCAGCAATCTTCAGCCAGGAGTGCCGAGTAAGTGATCCATCTCAGTTTCCTCCATTGGTTCCCAGTATTACAGGTACGAGTCTTCAGCCAATTTAATTCACTCCACATGATATCAAGAAATGGTGGGAGACTGTGGATACTGCAAGGTCTACAGGTCCTGATAACATTCCAGCAATAGTACTGAAGGCATTTGCTCCAAAACTTGCCACTCCCCTAGCCAAGATGCTAAAGTACAGTTACAATACCAGCATCTACATGGCAACGTGGAAAATTGTCCAAGTATGTCCTGCACATAAAAAGCACACAACTAAGTACCGCCCCATCAGTCTACTCTTAATCATCAGTAAAGTGATGGAACGCGTCAATCAGTGACACTACTAGCAAGCAGCATCTGGTCAACAATAACCTGCTCAGTGTTGCCCAGCTTGGGTTCTGCCAGAGCCACTCAGCTCTGGACCTCATTACAGCCTTGGTCCAAATATGGACGAAAGGGCTGAATTCCAGAGGTGTGGTGAATGTGACAGGGCTTGACATCAAGGCTGCATTCAACCGTGCATGGCATCAAGGTTCCCTAGCAAAACTGGAATTAATGAGTATCCGGAGGAAACTCTCCGGTGGGTGGAATCATATCTGACACATAGGAATCGGGTCGTGGCTGTTCGAGGTCAGTCATCTCAGCTGCAGGGTATCTCTGCAGAGTTCCTCAGGGTAGTGTCCTCAGTCGCTTCATCAATGACTTTCCCTCCATCATAAGGTCAGAATGGGGATGATTGCACAATTCAGCACCATTCATGTCTCCTCAGATGCTGAAGCAGTCCATGTTCAAATGCAACAAGATCTGGACAACATCCAGGCTTAACCTGACAAGTGGCAAGTAACATTCACACTACACAAATGCCAGGCTATGACCATCACAATCTAAACACTATCGCTTGGCATTCAACAGTGTTACCATCACTGATTCCCCTACTATCAACATCATGGGGGTAATCATTGACCAGAAATCCCAACTGGTCTCACCATATAAACACAGTGGCTGCAAGAGCTCATCAGAAGCTAGGAATATTGCGGCAAGTAACTCACCTTCTGAATCCCCAAAGCCTGTCCACCATCTACAAGGCACAAGTCAAGAGTGTAATGGAATATTCCTTGATGAATGCAGCCTCAAAAACACTCAAGAAGCTTGACACCATCCAGGACAAGGCAGCCTGCTTAACTGACACTACATCCACAAGCATCCACTGTCTCCACCACTGACGCTCAGTAGCAGCAGTGTGTACAATCTACAAAATGCACTACAGAAATTCACCATAGATCCTCAGACAGTACCTTCCAATCACACGACCTCTTCCATCTAGAAGCACAAGGGCAGCAGATATATGGGAACACCACCCTTGTAGGTTCTCCTCCAAACCACTCACCATCCTAATTTGGAAATATATCACTGTTCCTTCACTGTCACTGGATCAAAATCCTGGAATTCCCTCCCTAATGGCATGATGGGTCAACACACAGTAGGTGGACTGCAGGGTTCAAGAAGGCAGCTCACCACCATCTTCTCAAGGGTAACTAGGGATGGGCAATAAATGCTGGCCAATCAGCGATGCCCATATCCCACAAATGAATTGTTAAAAAAGTTAATCTCTCAATTTTTTTTGTATTTATTCACTCACCGGATATGGCCATCTCTGGCTGGGCCAGCATTTATTGCCCATCCCTAATTACCCAGGGGTTAGTTGGTATCAACCACATTGCTGTGCGTCAAGAGTTACTGGTAGGCCAGACCAGGTAAGGATGGCAGTTTCCTTCCTGAAGGACATTAATGAAGCAGATAGGTTTTTCCAACAATCGACAATGGTTTCATGGTCATCATTAGACTCTTAATTCCAGATTCTATTTTGAATTCAAATTCCACTGTCAACCATGGTGGGAATTGAACATAGGTCCCCAGAACATTGGCTGAGTTTCTAGTACCAGATAATACCACTAGACCAACGGCTCTCCCATTTGTTTGCACACCAGTTTGTTACTGTTCTTCAAATTTCACCTATTGAGAGCTTAACTTCCAGTTTCTATTCTCATTATGAAGGGATTTAAATATGGTCAAGTCAATTTACTTTCTATGAACATTACGATTGATATTGAGGTACATCCATGATGAAAGATGAAAACCTGGATTTTCCTATGTGGCCTGCAAAGCAGATCAGCATAAACTGAGCACAGCTTTGTCAAAATGACTGAAGATTCAGTGCATCATTTGCATTTTTTTGTGGTTAGGAGATGCATGTGGGTGGTATTCCTTTTAAAATTCTAATATGCGATAGCAAACACCATTTTCAGCACACTGGACAGTGTTTATGGATCAGGAATACCAATCATCCTGAGTTTTTGGCAAATCAACTGTGATTATTATTTAACTTAAAAAGCAATGAGCACAATGATTTGTTTTAATGCCTTTTTTGTGCTTTAATGCCCGTGACCTTTTTCGCTGATTATTTTGATTTATTTATTATCAGCAGATTGCTACTATCCATAGAATTTCCATTTGTATTCTAGTTACCAGCATTTTCAGAAGATCAAGAGATGTCAGACAGTTGAGCCTGTGAGAGAGGCGTTCTATATATCTGTGCACTTGCAACTATAGACAAAAGTGAACATCAGTTGATTTGGTGGATGAACAGCACGTGCTTCCTTTTCCTAAAGTCTCCATATCCAAATAGCATGAGGTCATTCAACTATAGGAACTATTGCAAAGAATTCCAATCCTGATCATGCTTGCACATTTCCAACAGAAGTCACTAGACAGCAATCAGGAACAAAAATTACTCCTATTCCAAGTCTGTTCCACAGTTAGCACAGCACTGTTCAAGGACTGAACCTCAAAATAAATGTCAGAAATACTCTGCAGGTCGGAATACATTGAAAAAGGTGGGATTAATTCTTTAGGGCAACAACTTTGGGCAGCACGGTGGCACAGTGGTTAGCACTGCTGCCTCACAGCGCCAGAGACCCGGGTTCAATTCCCGCCTCAGGCGACTGACTGTGTGGAGTTTGCACATTCTCCCAGTGTCTGCGTAGGGTTTCCTCCGGGTGCTCTGGTTTCCTCCCACAGTCCAAAAATGTGCAGGGTAGGTGAATTGGCCATGCTAAATTGCCCGTAGAGTTAGATGTAGGGGAATGGGTCTGGGTGGGTTGCGCTTCGGCGGGTCGGTGTGGACTTGTTGGGGTGAAGGGCCTGTTTCCACACTGTACATAATCTAAATTTAAATCTAAATCTAAGCCTGCTTCCCTTTTTATGCAGTCTGACTTACTAAGTAGTTCCAACACATTCTGTTTTACTTCAGTGAGTGAAATCGTGGTCTGTATGTTTTAGGTACTTGTATTACATCAATGACACATTAACCATTAAGAGTCAGCTGTGATGCAACTGACAACAAGATGCCACTATTTAAGAAAGGTGGTAAGGAAAAGCCAGGGAACTATAGACCGATGAGCCTGACATCGGTGGTGGGTAAATTGCTGAAGGAAAGTTTGAAGGACAGGGTTTACATGTATTTGAACAGGCAAGGGCTGATTAAGAATAGTCAACATGGCTTTGTGCATCAGAAATCACGTCTCATTTACTTGAGATTTTTGAACATGTGCAGGTCCAAAGATGTGCAGGTCAGGTGAATTGGCCATGTTAAATTGTCCGTAGTGTTAGGTAAGGGGTAAATGTAGGGGTATGGGTGGTTTGCGCTTCGGCAGGTCGGTGTGGACTTGTTGGGCCGAAGGGCCTGTTTCCACACTGTAAAGTAATCTAAAAAAAAAAAAAAACAAGTAACAAAGAGGATTGATGAGGACAGAGTGGTGAATCTGATTTATATGGACTTCAGTAAGGCGTTCAACAAGCGTCTACATGGTTGACTGGTTAGCAAGGTTAGATCACATAGAATACATGGAGAACTAGCCATTTGGATACAGAACTGAATCAAAGGTAGAAGACGAGGGTGATGGTGGAGGGTTGCTTTTCAGACTGGAGGCCTGTGACAGTGGTGTGCCTCAGGGATCAGTGCTTGGTCCACTGCTTTTCGTCATTTATATAAATGATTTAGATGTATAGTTACAAAGTTTGTAGATGACACCAAAATTGGAGGTACAGTGAATGGCAAAGGAGGTTATTCAGAGTAATGGCATCTTGAACAGATGGGCCATTGGGCTGAGGAGTGGCAGATGGAATTTGATTTAGATAAATGTGAGGTTCTGCATTTTGGAAAGCTAAATCAGGGCAGGACCTATACACTTAATAAGATGATCCTGGGGAGTGTTGCTGAACAAAAAGACCTTGGAGTGCAAGTTCCTAGTTCCTTGAAAGTGGAGCTGCAGGTAGATAGGATAGTGAAGAAGGTGCTTTGCATGTTTTCCTTTATTGGTCAGAGCATGTGGGTGTGGCTGGTTGGCCAGCATTTATTGCCTATCCCTAGTTTCCTTTGAGGTGGTGATGATAAGTTGACTTCTTGATCCACCCTAGTTAGAGTCTTAGAGATGTACAGCATGGAAACAGACCCTTCGGTCCAACCCGTCCATGCGGACCAGCTATCCCAACCCAATCTAGTCCCACCTGCCAGCACCCAACCCATATCCCTCCAAACCCTTCCTATTCATATACCCATCCAAATGCTTCTTAAATGTTGCAATTGTACCAGCCTCCACCACTTCCTCTGGCAGCTCATTCCATACACATACCACCCTCTGCGTGAAAAAGT
>NC_057720.1:28139654-28151519 GCF_004010195.1 Chiloscyllium plagiosum | reverse complement strand
TCACCGGTCTATAGTTCCCTGGCTTGTCTTTACCGCCCTTCTTAAACAGTGGCACCACGTTTGCCAATCTCCAGTCTTCCGGCACCTCACCTGTGACTTTCGATGCTATAAATATCTCAGCAAGAGGCCCAGCAATCACTTCTCTAGCTTCTCACAGAGTTCTCAGGTACACCTGATCAGGTCCTGGGGATTTACCCACCTTTAACCATTTCAAGACATCCAGCACTTCCTCCTCTGTAATCTGGACATTTTGCAAGATGTCACCATCTATTTCCCTACAGTCTATATCATCCATATCCTTTTCCACAATAAATACTGTTGTGCTGTAGGCAAACAATGCAGTTAAGTTGGGAATTCCAGGACCTTGCCCCAATAATACTTAATGAACAGTGATATATTTCCAACTTGAATAGTGAGCAGCTTGGAGAAGAACTTGCAGGTTGTGGTGCTCCCATGTATCTGTTGCCCTTGTCTTTCTTGGTTGTAGTCATCATGGGTTTGGAAGGTACAGTCTACCCTTTTCCTCAGGGTAGGGGATCCAAAACTACAGCATAGGTTGGGAGGTCATGTTGTGGCTGTACAGGACATTGGTTAGGCCACTTTTGGAATATTGTGTGCAATTGTGGTGTCCATCCCATAGGAAGGATGTTGTGAAACTTGAAAGGTTTCAAAAAGATTTACAAGGATGTTGCCAGGGTTGGAGGGTTTGAGCTGCTGGAAGAAGCTGAACAGACTGGGGCTATTTTCCCTGCAGCATTTAAGGCTGAGGGGTGACCTTGAAAGGAGGTTTATAAAATCATGAGGGCATGGATAGGGTTAATAGACGAGGTCCTTTCCCTGGGTTGATGGAGTCCAAAACTAGAGGGCACAGAATTAGGGTGAGATGAGAAAGATTTAAAAGGGACCTCAGGGGCAACTTTTTCATGCAAAATGTGTTTGTATGGAATGAGCTGCCAGAGGAAGTGGTGGAGGCTGGTACAATTTCAACATTTTAAAAACATCTGTACAGGTACATGAGAAAGAAGGATTTAGAGGGATATTGGTCAAATGGGACTAGATTAATTTAGGATATCTGGTCAGCATGGACAAGTTGGACTGGAATTCTGAACCTAACTGCATTGTTTGCTGACACCTTGCCTATGAACTGGGGTGGTTTAAGAAGTCAGCTTACTATCACCACCTCAAAGGAAACTAGGGGTAGGTAATAAATGCTGGCCAGTCAGCGACACTCCCATCTCGTGCATTAATTAAAAAACAAATTAATGTCTACACAAGTGCCAATGTTTCAGCAGCTGAACTACTTCTGAACCGTACAACCCGCCTGGCACACCAGCCTCATTCTTGAAAAAGGGCTTATGCCCGAAACGTCGATTCTCCTGCTCCTCGGATGCTGCCTGGCCTGCTGTGTTTTTCCAGCACCACATTTTTCAAAGTTGGACCAATGGGTCTGTTTCCCTTTGTATATCTCTATGACTAGCCTCTGACTTAAGGTTCAGGATTCAAGTTTTTTTCCAGGGCACTTACATTGGAACGGATGCTACTTTTGATGTATTAGATTTAACTACCCTGATGAACCTTGCTAAAGTTGAAAATGTTTACAGGGCAAATTAAACATTTTTAAAAAATTAATCTGGCAAAATCTGTACTAAAAATCCCATCCTTAAGTGACCCAAAGAATAAGAAGCCATTAATTTTTAGTCATGCTTCACATACTGAATTACTGATCGATATTCTTGTGCAGGTAATTTAATAATATTTCAAACTAGTGAAATTGGAAATTATCCTATTGATTGACAAGCTAAGAAAATTAAAAAGAGTGGTTCAGAAGTAGTTCAGCTGCTGAAACATTGGCACTTGTGTCGACATTAATTTTTTTTTAAATTAAAGACGAAATGGGAGGGTCGCTGGCTGGCCAGCATTTATTACCTACCCCTAGTTTCCTTTGAGGTGGTGATAGTAAGCTGACTTCTTAAACCACCCAGTTCATAGGCAAGGTGTCAGCAAACAATGCAGTTAGGTTGGGAATTCCAGGACTTTGCCCCAATAATACTGAATGAACAGTGATATATTTCCAACTCAGGATAGTGAATGGTTTGAAGAAGAACTTGCAGGTTGTGGTGCTCCCATGTATCTGCTGCCTTGTCCTTCTTGGTTGTAGTCATCATGGGTTTGGAAGGTGCAGTCTACTCTTTTCCTCAGGGTAGGGGAATCCAAAACTACAGCATAGGTTTAAGGGGAGAGGGGAGAGGTTTAAAAAGGACCAGAGAGGCAGATTTTTCACACAGAGGGTGAAATATGGAATGAGCTGCCAGAAGAAGTGATGGAGGTGGGTACAATTACAACATGTATAAGACATTTGGACAGTACATGGATAGGAAATAATTAGAAGGATATGGGCCAAATGCAGGCAAATGGGACAAGTCCAGTTTAGGAAACCTGGTCAGCATGGATGAGTTAGGCTGAAGGGTCTGTTTCCATGCTGTGTGACTTTATGAATCTACTTTCATGAATAAATGGGGTTCTACCATACATCACTGAACCAGTCTGACTGAAAGTCATTAATGAATCTTCAGTAACTGTATTATTTATGTAAACATGGATCATCATCCTCAACCTCTGATACAAGCATCAGCACTGCTCCCCTCCAATTATTAACAGTGATGGCCCACAACTGATTACGCAAACGTAACCAATTGAATCCAGAACACTTTCAACGATGGCTTCTCTTTTGGATTCTAAACTATTACCACACGAGCATCTGAGAATCTATCTTGAATCCCCGCTCACCTACACACTGCCCCTTAACAACGTTATCAGGAAGCACAAGTCAGCATATGTATTAGATTACTTACAGTGTGGAAACAGGCCCTTCGGCCCAACAAGTCCACACCGACCCGCCGAAGCGTAACCCACCCATACCCCTACATTTACCCCTTACCTAACACTATGGGCAATTTAGCACGGCCAATTCACCTGACCTGCACATCTTTTGGACTGTAGGACGAAACCGGAGCACCCGAAGGAAACCCATGCAGAGATGGGGAGAACGTGCAAACTCCACACAGTCAGTCGCCTGAGGCAGGAATTGAACCTGGGTCTCTGGCGCTGTGAGGCAGCAGTGCTAACCACTGTGCCACCGTGCCGTATGTTGAGAGCTCCACAACATCTATGTTGTGCAAGCACTTGTCCAACACTCAGCTTTCAGTGAGGCATAATTTCTTCCAGTTTAACATTTAGGTTGAGTCATCCTTAGGAGTGACTACTTCTTTCCAATATTCAGGCACTTTCTTTTACCTTTAAATACTTTGTACTCCATTTTTCTATAAAACATATAATTATTTCAAATTTAAACTCCATTCAAGAATTCTGCAATACACTTTTTTTTTCTTTTGTTTTCCAACTGAGATTTGCATGGGTTTTATGTGCAGTATAGATTTCACCAAAAGTGAAGCCACATTTAAAGGGATGTTGTAATGTGAAGACCCATGATAGAAAGGTACCTGTAGCATGGAGGTAGTTATTTCATTCATTTCATATCAAAGATAATGGCAGCAATGGATGATTCTTAAAGAGGCAACCACCTGACAAAATCTGGTTTAATTTTAACTACACCACTGGCAAAAAGGATTTAAACAAAAAGCCAAACAGTCAAGAAATTTGCCAAAAAAATGTAAATCTCAGTCCTGGAGATAAGATTAAAGCATTCAGCCTGATACTTCAGAAAATGGATTGTTATACAGCGTAGAGATATTTGGTCACTTAAAAATTTGAGATGGCTGACGTTTTGTAGTAAATAAATTTATGTAATTTAACTTAATAGCTTTCTGTGGCCATGCTAATGGTAAATTCATACTTTAACTTAATAGAAGTCTTAAGACTAGCAAATACTATGAGTACCAATGTCTTTGAAAAACATATACAAACCAGGTTCAACCACTATAAATTATACAATGCTCAATACACAAGAGATTCATATCTTGAGTCAATTGGCACAAAGGAAAATGAGCCATTACATTTTTTTTAACCACTTTGAAAAAAAATGAAATCTGAGCTCAAGGGTAGTAACTGCTCTATAACTTTGAACACAGGAGTTAATAAGCAGCACATGTGTACTGTATTATTTTTATTGCGCAAAACTGCCCAAGGTCCATGGGTTACTGTGCAACTTAACCAGATGGTCCTTTCAACTTAGCTATTCAATCACGTTTCATAGCTATGAAAAGAAATATCAAAAAACATATCGCTTAGACATTTTATTAAAAGCATCAAAGCACTTGAAAAACTCGATGACACATCTTTTAATTAGCAGAGGTGTCACAGCTGCAGATGTCCAAAACTGAAAACTGTGCATTTAGAGTAAAAACAAGAACTCAACATCAGGCCTGCAACTTACTAAGTATCAGGCCATTGATCATGCTGCACAAATACAACTGCAACATGTACAATTCGTTCTGTAACATGATACATCTGTTTCTCTTGTAATACAATGCTAAATATCAGCATCCCAAACACAACCGCACAACACGTCCCCTGCTCAGATATGACCCGTTCCTCAGTGCTTATCCTTTCAATAAATGTAGATCTGAAATGTTCAAAAATAGAAAAACTCAGCAGGTCTGGCAGCACCTGTAGAGAGAAAACAGGTAACATTTAAAGCCTGCGTCCCTTCTTCAGAACAAGACTCAAAACATTAACTCTGCTTTCTCTGCACAGATGCTGCCAGATGAGCTAACTTTCTCCAGCAATTTCTGTTTTTGTTATCTATTCAGGTTGGCTGGGACAATATTTAATTAGGTTAAAATACTATTTATTAAACAATATGGCAGCTAAACTAGTTATATTTAGAACTGACAGTGCGATTGCTGCAGTAGCTGCGAGCTACTTTATGAGCACGTGTGAACTAAAATTTAAATCATCTTTCTACAAAATGTCAGTTATACAGATGTTATACTTTTCTCCAGGTTATTAAGTATACAAATAGCAAATTATGCTTTTATTGTGCAACTGCCACATGACACAGTTTAATGTTTAGATTGTGGAGTTGGACACATTACCCAAAAACGGAGTCATACTGTCTATAATGCAATTATATAACGAGTTCTTGTAAAGTAACATCACAAGGTTCAGGTGATTTATAAAATAGAGGTTTCATACAGAGGTTTACAAGACTTTGAAATTCCTGTCTGATGTCTCGTCTTATATGTTGATCTTAATGTACTAAGTTTGTAGTCCTGCAGTGGTATATTTATAACATTATTTTACTTGCTTGTGATGTAATTATTGTAGAATAATCAAAAGTGATGTTATGAATGTGTTTCTTAATGTACCTGTGCCGGCAGGCTGCAACAGAAGTATGGGGAAGTGTGCTACAAGATGAAAGCACCCTTTTCAATTTCATTAAATTTTGTTTTTTTTGAGGCAAATGACCAAAGTGGGAACAGACAAAGCACCTCTAAAGAGTAGCTCGCAGGTACTGCAGCAATCACACTGTCAGGAAGGGCAATTCAATCCAATTGGGCATGCCACCTCGAGGCACATTAATTGGAACTCAATCTGTGGAAACCTGGAAGAGTACAGGAAAATCCCGTTGGGCTCCTTTAATTACTATGAAGTAGCCCCAATTAAGCCACATTGGCCATACCCAAGCGGATGGGTAGCTACGTCAACACCATTCCACCTTCACAAAAATGGTCAGAGATGGGATAGAAATAGGGAGCTGGAATATTTTCTGACAGCCACCCGTCTCTGTTCCTGACCCCAATAGGGCTTAAAATCTTGCTTTTTTTTTACTCTAATGTGCAGAAAAAACTGTTTAGCTCACTTCCTAGTTATTCAAATGAATCTTCAAGCCAAGTAGAATATTCTGGAGCCAGTACAGCATGAATGCGTTTAGCAGTTTGGATTAGAAACTGGCTTTCTGTAAGAAGGCAACGAGTACTGGTTGATGGAAAAAATTCAGCCTAGAGTCCGGTTACCAGTGGTGTGCTGCAAGGATCTGTTTTGGGTACATTGCTGTTTGTCATTTTTATAAACGACTTGGATGCAGGCATAAGTGGATGGGTTAGTAAGTTTGCAGATGACACTAAAGTCAGTGGAGTGGTGGACAGTGTGGAAGAATGTTATCAGGGAAACTTGGATAAACTGCAGAAATGGGCAGAGAGGTGGCAAATGCAGTTCAATGCAGATAAATGTGAGGTGATTCACTTTGGGAAGAATAACAGGAAGGCAGAATATTGGGTCAATGGAAGGATTCTTGAATGTGTGGATACGCAGAAGGATCTTGGTGTCCATGTACATAGATCCCTCAAAGTTGCCACCCAGGTTGACAGTGCTGTAAAGAAAGCATACAGTGCGTTAGGTTTTATTGAAAAAGGGATCGAATTCCAGAGCCATGATGTCATCTGCAACTGTACAAAACGCTAGTGCTGCCTCACTTGGGAGTATTGTGTGCAGTTCTGGTCGCCCCATTACAGGAAGAACGTGGAAGCATTGGAAAAGGTGCAGAGAAGATTTACCAGGATGTTACGTGGTCTGAAGCGAGGGTCTTAAGAAAGGCTGAGGGACTTGGATCTGTTCTCATTGGAGAGAAGAAGGCTAAGAGGCAATTTAATAGAGACATACAAGATGATCAGAGGATTAGATAGGGTGGACAGTGAGAGTCTTTTTCCTAGGATGATAACATCTGCTTCTATGAGGGGGCATAGCTTCAAATTGAGGGATGATAGATTTAAGACAGATGTTAGAGGCAGGTTCTATACTCAGACTGGTAAGGGCGAGGAATGCCCTGCCTGCAAATGTAGTTAACTCCCACATTAGGGACATTTAAACAGTCCTTGGATAAGCGTATGGATGGTGATGGACTAGTGTAGGGTGATGGGCTTAGACTGGCTCACAAGTCGGCGCAACATCGAGGGCCTAAGGGCCTGTTCTGTGCTGTATTGTTCTCTGTTCTATGTAATGCATATACAATCAATGCTGATTTTGGACACTGATCCAGCAAAAAACTGATTATATAATAATGTGGTGCAAATGGTCCTCTTCTATAGCAAATAGGGTATTCTAACTAAATTTCTAAATTTATTGCATATTGCTTATCATTTTGAACTATGCTTCATTACAAATTTTAAGCTTCGACCTTTCAATATTCCAGTCTCAAGTATAAGTGAAAGAAACAAGATACTCCAGACAAAGAATTAAACAGAAAGAAAATCTCTCATCATGGAGCTATAATTCTCTGACACCCACATGGGGCAGCACAGTGGCTCAGTGGTTAGCACTGCTGCCTCACAGCACCAGGGGCCCGGGTTTGTTGCAGCCTTGGGCAGCTGTCTGTGTGGAGTTTGCATATTCTCCCCGTGTCTGCATGGGTTTCCTCTGGGTGCTCCAGTTTCCTCCCACAGTACAAAGATGTGCAGGTTAGGTGAATTGGCCATGCTAAATTGCCCATGGTGTTCAGGGATGTGTAGGTTAGGTGCATTAGTCAGGGGTAAATATAGGGTAGGGGGAATGGGTGGGTTGCTCTTCAGAGGGTCGGTGAGGACTTGTTGGGCTGAAGGGCCTGTTTCCACACTGTAGGGAATCTATGCCCTATGCGTCCTGTGGGAAGGGTGAGTTATTACACTGACGTCACTCAGCAATTTTGTTTTTCTCTTTGGTAGGGCAATGTTTCCAAATGTGGTCTGAAAAGTAGTTGACTGAGATGATAAGACAGAGGAGAAGTAGGCCATTCAGCTCACTAAGTCTGCTCCACCATTCAAAGAGATCATGCTGAACTAGTAATCTGCAACTCCACTTTCCTTCCTTTTTCTATAACCCTAGTTTCTCCCACTGATTAAAAACTGTATCTCAGTCTTGAACATACTTATTGACCCAGCATCAATGGCTCTGTGATAAAGAATTTCACATATTAACTACCATCTGAGAAGAAATTTCCTCTCACTTCTGTCATATATGTGTGACCACTTACTGAGAACATGCCCTCTCATCTTTAACTCTCACACAAGAGGAAGACAACATTTCATCATCGAGCCTGTTAAGTCACCTAAGAATCATGTCTGTTTCATTAAGGTTGCTTCTCAGTCTTCTAAACTCCAATGAGTAGAGGAAAAAGTGAGGACTGCAGATGCTGGAGATCAGAGCTGAAAAATGTGTTGCTGGAAAATCACAGCAGGTCAGGCAGCATCCAAAGAGCAGGAGAATCGACGTTTTGGGCATAAGCCCTTCTTCAGGAATGAGGAAGGTGTGCCAAGCAGGCTAAGATAAAAGGTAGGGAGGAGGGACTTGGGGGAGGGGTTTTGGGAATGTGGTAGGTGGAAGGAGGTTAAGGTGAGGGTGATAGGCCGGAGAGGGGGTGGGGGCGGAGAGGTATTCCTGATGTATTCCTGATGAAGGGCTTTTGCCTGAAACATCGATTTTCCTGCTCCTCGGATGCTGCCTGAACTGCTGTGCTTTTCCAGCACCATTCTAATCCATATTTGATGTCAGCCTTGTGAACCTTCTCTGGTCTGCCTCGAATTTATCTTTCCTTAGATAAGAGTCCAAACTGTTCACAGTATTCCATCTGTGATCTGACTAGTGCCTTAAATAATTCTTGCAAAACCTCCCTACTTCCATATCCATTCCCTTTGAAATAAAACATTCCATTTACCTTCCCAAATACTTCCTGAACTGGGCATCCAGGTTTGTGATTCATGCACAAGGACTCGCAAATCCCTCTGTTCCTTAGCTTTCTGTAAACCTTTTCCACTTGTAATAAATAAATAATTGTGGCCTCAGCATCAATCCTTGTGTCACTCCACTGGTTACAGGCTGCCATCCTGAAAATACTCCACTTACCCTGACTGTCTTCCATTAGATATTCAATCCTCTATCCATGCTTATACTCTACTTCCAATACCATGGAGTCTTATCTTATTAATTAATCCAAAGGTGCCTGCTGTGGATCACCTTAGTTGCCAAAACATATAGGAGCACAAGGATCACTGCTGCCTGGTAAACCATGACCTTAAGTCACAGGTTAGAGTTCCTGGTCATCAACTCTTTTCCTCAATAGGATAAAGGCTGATCTGGCATGTTGGTGGTGTTGAAGCATTTCTTGATCATAGAGAAAAAAACTCCCCAAGTTATGGAAAATGGTCCACATTTTCTGCAATCTTACCAATGATTTTATCCAATAATAAGAGGTGTTTTGCTGTAAAAGTGGATTGGAAGACAACCTGAAGAAGGAAAACATACTCAGTGTTCTCTTGGGTGACCCTGATCTGTGTTGACACTTTATTGCTGGAACAGCACAGCAGGTCAGGCAGCATCCAGGGAACAGGAGATTCGACGTTTCGGGCACAGGCCCTTCTTCAGGCCCTTCTCCTGTTCCCTGGATGCTGCCTGACCTGCTGTGCTGTTCCAGCAATAAAGTGTCAACTTTGATCTCCAGCATCTGCAGACCTCACTTTCTCCTTTTGACCCTGATCTGTGACTGACCAAAATGCAGATGCCTAATTTGGGAAGCATCTGACCACAATGAGAGTATTTCACCACTAATTTGCAGAGGTGAATTCAAGGCTTCAGAGGGAGAATATATACCTCCAAATAAACATCTACCTAATTTTTCAAGCACCACCTACCTCATGTGGCAGGGTCTGCAGATTATGCATTGGACTGAACAGCAATTTTAGAATCCATCAAATTAGATTGAACCCAAATCATCCTTAATCCTGGGGGACTGCCAAAGATCACAATGAGAAACAACACATTTTTGCAGATTAAGTAGCTTGAAGAATGATTATTGCTGAGTCTTTGAAATCACTCTTCTTAAATAGGTTGATAATGCAACCAGAACTATTTCCAAATTAATATCTTTTAAAATGTCAACCGCTATGAATCACTTCTGCCAGTGAAAGAAATTGCTGCATTGCAGCTGAAAACGAAACAATACAAATTAAGCAACAGCTAATGTGGTAAGTATTTGTGTGTATGTATCTAAATACCAACATTAACTACAAGCAATCCTCATCACTCCCTCCTCTTCAGCAAAGCATAAAATCAAAAAACATTACAAGATCAAAAACATACTATTTTATTATAAAGGACAAAAAATTTTTCCTTTTTCATGCCCCAATAATGAAACAAAGTTATAATTTTGTTTTCATTTTTAAAACAACATCATAAAAATCAGTGTTTATTACATTAACAGAAGATACTTAAAATGAAGTTTTGTTGATCATTATGTTTACGCTTGGAGTAGATCATTCAGTCCCAAGTCTGCTCCACCATTCAATAAAGCTGTATCCCCACCTGCCTGCCTTGGGCCCATATTCCTTCAACCCTTCATAAAAATTAAATTATCAAATTAAATTATCAAATGAATTAGCATCAACTGCCATTTGAAGAAGAGAGTTCCAAACCTGCACTATTCCTAATGAGAAAAACTGCTTCTGAAAATCTCTCCTGAATGATCTGGCCCTAATTCTCAAGACTATGCGCCCTGGTTCTAGCATCTTCAATCAGTAGAAATAGCTTATTTTTATTTCCCCTGCCTTTCCCTGTTAATATTCTGAAGACCTTGATTAGATCACCTCTTAACTTTCTAAATTCCAAAGAATAAAGACATAATTTGTTCAATCTCTCCTCATAACTTAATGCCTGAAGTCCAGGTATCATTCTTATAAACCTGCGATGAAATCCTTTCGAGGCCAAAACAGATCTGCTCACGATCCTCTAAGTGGGGCAGGGGGGGTCGAACTAGGGTTTTGTATAACTGTAATACATCTGCATTCCTAAACTCCAGCCCTTTTGATGTGAAGCTCAGCATTTCATTAGCCTTCTTGACTATATTTTTTAAATCTGTTCATCACATTTTAAATAGCTATACACCTAAACACCAAAATCTCAATAAACATTCATTGTATTTAGCATTGTGCCTTCTAAATATAACCCTGATCCATCCATTCTCATTCCAGCATGGATAGCCTCATACTTGCTTGCATTAAAATCCATCTGGCACACCTTTGCCCATTCATCTTATCTAGGAGTACCCTGTTGTAATTGTATGCTATCATCAACACTGTCTACAATGATGCCCAATTTTGAGTCATCAGCAAATTTGGATATTTGACTTTTTGCCATTATCCAAGTTAGTAATTAATATTGTGAATAATTGATGCCCCAAAACAGACACCTGTGGGGTACCACTGCTCATGTCCTGCAAACGTGAGTCCTTGCCAATTATTCCAACCTTATTTCCTGCCGCTCAACCAATTTCCTATCCATGTCAGTAATAGGTCCTTAGTACCATGGGCTTCCACCTTAGCTAACAGAGTGGGATTTCATCAAAAATCTTCTCAAAGTCCAGAAAAACAGCATGCATAAACTTATATCTATCCACCACTTTTGACTCCCTTCAAAAAACACTATGGGGATGGCAGGCATGACCTACCTTTTATAAACCTATAGCTAAAACAATGACTGCAGATGCTGGAAACCAGATTCTGGATTAGTGGTGCTCGAAGAGCACAGCAGTTCAGGCAGCATCCAAGGAGCAGCAAAATCGACGTTTCGGGCAAAAGCCCTTCATCAGGAATAAAGGCAGAGAGCCTGAAGCGTGGAGAGATAAGCTAGAGGAGAGTGGGGGTGGGGAGAAAGTAGCATAGAGTAAAATAGGTGAGTGGGGTAGGGGATGAAGGTGATCGGTCAGGGAGGAGAGGGTGGAGTGGATAGGTTGAAAAGGAGATAGGCAGGTAGGACAAGTCCGGACAAGTCATGGGGACAGTGCTGAGCTGGAAGTTTGGAACTAGAGTGAGGTGGGGGAAGGGGAAATGAGGAAACTGCTGGAGTCCACATTGATGCCCTGGGGTTGAAGTGCTCCGAGGC
>NC_057720.1:28119268-28139478 GCF_004010195.1 Chiloscyllium plagiosum | reverse complement strand
CCAGGTAGTCACGGAGGGAACGGTCTTTGCGAAGGGTGGAAAAGGGTGGGGAGAGAAATATATCCCTGGTGATGGGGTCTGTTTGGATGTGACGCAAATGTCGGCGGATGATTTGGTTTATGCGAAGGTTGGTAGGGTGGAAGGTGAGCACCAGGGGTGTTCTGTCCTTGTTACGGTTGGAGGGGTGGGGTCTGAGGGCGGAAGTGCGGGATGTGGACGAGATGGCGTTGGAGTGCTTTTATAAACCTATGCTGACTCTGCCTGATTAAGTGAAATTGTTTGAGGTGATCAGTTCATCTTATCCTTGATTATAGACTCCAACAAGTTCCTCACCAGATGTCAGGCTAACTGGTCAGTAATTCTCTGGTTTTCCCATGTCACCTTTCTTAAAAAGTGAGTTACATGAGTAAATTTCCAATCCAGAGGTATAATTCCTAAATCCAGGAAACTGAGATTATGGTTAGGGTATTGGCAATGTGCTATCCTATATCCTTGAACATCTGTGGATAGAAACTATGAGATCCCAGAGATTTGTCACTCTCCAATAATTTCCCCATTATTGATGATTTAAGCTAATTTTGATTAGACTCTGCCCCTGATACTCTTATTTTCTTTGGGACATTCTGGTGAGCTATCCTCCTTTTCTGCTGTGATTACTAAAGCAAACTATTCAGCATGTCTGCCATTTACCCATGATCATTGACAATATCCCCACTCTCAGGCTTCAGTGAGCCAATAGTACTCTTAACCAGCCACTTTCCCTTTATACAACTATAAAATCTTTTCTTATTGTCTTTCATTACATTGTAAGTTTCATTTTAAAAGTTGCCTCACAGGTGGATAGGGTGCTTCAGAAGGTGCTTAGCACACTTGCCTTCATTGCTTCAACTCTTCAAATACAGGAGTAGGTATGTCATGCTGAGGTTTCACAGGACATTGGTTAGATCACTTTTGGAGCACTGCGTATAGTTCTGGTCGCCATGCTATGGGAAGAATATTAATAAATTGGGCAGGGTTCAGAAAAGATTTACCAAGATGTTGCGGAGACTGGAGGGCTTGAGTTATAAAGGTAAAGCTGGAGAGGCTAGGTAATTTTTCACTGGAGTGTAGGAAGTTGAGAACTTATAGAAGTTTATAAAATCATGGGGCACAGATAAGGTGAATAGCAAAGGTATTTTCCCTACAGTGGGGTGAGTTCAAAACTAGGGGGCATAGGTTTAAAAGGGACCTGAGGGGCAATGTTTTCATACAGAGGATAGAATGAACTGCCAGAGGAAGTGGTAGATGCAGTTACAGATATAACATTTAAAAGACATTTGGATAGGTACACGAAAGAAAAGGTTTAGAGGGATATGGGCCAAATATAGGCAAGTGGGACTAGTTTAGTTTGGGAAACTTGGTCAGCATGGACTAGTTCGACCGTGTTCTATGACTCTATTTAGCTGCTCTTATAAGCCGCTTCATGGCCCTATGTTGGTTTTTGTATTTGTCCCATTCTATGAGATCTGTACTGTTCATTACATTTTTATGAGCCCTTTCTTCTAATTTTACACAGTCCCTTACTTCCCTAGCTGTTTGGTTGAGATTCATAAAGTCATACAACATGGAAACCGACCCTTCGGTCCAACCAATCCATGCCGAACATAATCCCAAACTAAACTAGTCCCACTTGCCTGCTCCTGGCCCGTACCCCTCCAAACCTTTCCTATTCATGTGGAGCTTTTCCTTCTTGCAAACCGCTTCTGAATAAACGTTTCTATGAACACTCTCCACTGTTCCTGGGTTGTTTTACCTATTAGGAGAAAGTGAGGTCTGCAGATGCTGGAGATCAAAGTTGAAACTTTATTGCTGGAACAGCACAGCAGGTCAGGCAGCATCCAGGGAACAGGAGATTCGACGTTTCGGGCACAGGCCTGTGCCCGAAACGTCGAATCTCCTGTTCCCTGGATGCTGCCTGACCTGCTGTGCTGTTCCAGCAATAAAGTTTCGACCTTGTTTTACCTATTAGCAGAACTAGTCAGTTTACTGCGGACAATCTCTGCCTCATCCCATTGTCGTCTGCCTTAGTTAAATTCAAAATTCTAGTATGTGATCTTTGCTTACCTCTTACAAATGCTACATGAAATTCAATCATGTTATGATCACTTATTTTGAGAAATGTTCATGACTAACAAGGCCATTAATTAAATCAGGCTCATTGCTTATTACTATATTCAATATTGCTTGTCCTCATCATAGTCAAGATATATTACCATAGGAAGCTATCCTGGATACACTCTAGAAATTCACAACCTTTCTGGGAGGTGGTTGTCTGTCTCTCCTAATCTATGTTAAGATTAAAATGCCCCATTTATACTACTGTCTTTGTTACATATTTGCCTCATTTCAGCACCTATACAATCTAGCACTTCTGAGCTACCACCAGGTGCTCTATGCATGACACCTTTTTGTGGGTTTTAGTTCTTTTACGTTTCCTCAGTTCCACCCAAAGGTCTCCACTGGATGCTTTCCCACATTACATCTTTCCTCACCATAGATTTTGTTTCTAATCAGTAATGTTACTCCATTCTCTGCTGTCTTCTCTATCTTACCTGTATAGTTCCCAGTCCTGACCATTCCACAGCCTTGTCTCCATAATGGTTATTTTACCACAGTTTTCAATTTGAATCTGTGCCTGAAAGTCATTGAATTTGTTCTTTACACTTTAAGAAGACAATTCTTAGCTCAAGAGACAAGGTCACAAGACTCTCCTTCACCCAATTAATATTGCATTCACTGATCTTGCATCTAATACCTCGCTTGTACTATTGGATAATTAATGGGAATATCAGCTACATCAATATTGTTTGGGCTCAAACCACTTCTCCAGTGTAACTGCTGAATGCAGGAGAATGATGCAGAATCTGTTGGTTCTAGACTGCAGTCCTACATAACAGGAAGGAGACCATGAAGGAAGGGAGACAGCGTATATCATAGGCTTGTACAGAGTCATCTAGATTTGAAATGTTAGCTTGCTCTTTGTCTAAGGATGCTGCCTGATTTCCAGCACTTCTTGTTTTCAGTACAGGTTCCAGTATCTGCAGTAACTTCTCCCTATACTCATTATTTGGGCTCTCTGATGACCCCAGAAATTCTGCCTATTATGTCCTCAAGAGGCCTTCGTGGAACAGTTGCAAGCTAACAGTCACTTGAGTTTGAGATCCCAAAATTCTGTCAGGCAAAATATAAATTTATAGCAATAAGCACTACTATTTGAGCATAAGAAAAGAATAACAAGTTTCTTCCATTCTCAATCGGATGGATTATTCAGTGTCAGGAGTGGTGCAAACAGACTGTGCCAAACACAAACAATTCAATCCCAGAAATGTGGAAAGAGTTCTGCAGTCTTGTACATGGATCCATTCACAGCATACGGAGTCCATTCCAAACTTGTGTCAACAGAGAATATCTCTCAAATTTGATGCACACTGTATCACAGGGATATTAAAATGTTAATATTTCAATTATGCATCCTTGCTTATGCCAATCATAAGCATACAGATGAAAAACTGATAAAGATGGCAAATGATTGGCTCTAAGTGCTCAAGGGTTCAGGCAAATAATGACAGCTCACATGAATGCACTTCAGGTCCAGTAGGCAATGGTGCCTAACATGAAACGGACTCAGTCAGGTAGATGACATTGAAGAATTCAGATCTCATGATATATCCAGACACACCTTCAAGTCTGAAATCTCTGGAGACAATACAGCCATCACTGAGCAACTCTTTTCTCTTCAACCCAATTTTGCCCAAGTTTGTCTTGTTTGTGCTTGCAAGGCCTTAATGAAATAAGTCAATGTCAAGCAACTTTTTAGTTTCTGAATTCCTCAAATACTTTGGTCATAAATCACAATGAACATCTGTTCAACTTTGTCACGGAGTTTAAAAAGCATACTAAAATTCAATGATTAAATCAGAAGGGACTGAAATATTTACAGTTTGTGATTATTTAGTTCATAAACCTCAATATATTAAAGGGATCACAAGCAGCGAACATGGCACCTAACTCAACAACTTCGAAAATTCTGATATGAAGACAGGAAGGGAATCACAGTACACAAAGGATTCATGCAGAATATAATGCTGACAATGCACAAGATTCATTTCCAATTGTCACTGAAGAGGAAATTCAATTCAATTAAAAATAATATTCTGAATGAGTGCCATTCAGTAAAATCAGCCAGCTTGCCTCTTCTGCATTTCGATCAGACCCACTGTTAGCATCCCCTCCTTCCTACAGGGGAAACAAGCATTGTGTTTCAGGAACAGCTTGCATCCTGACTGTCAGCTTCCAATTTTGACTTCACTCTTTTGCATATGATGCATAACATTCAGCAAGTGTCATATAAATATCTAATTGGCCATACCTCGCATCATAGTGTAAGGTCAGCTGATTTGCTGTAAGTTAATGCATGAAACACAGTGAGTAGCAGATATGATGGCACAATGACAGCTTCACATACAGCCTCATGTCTAATACAACATATTTGTATTTACAGTCGGCATACTGCATCACTTCCTCTTCCACCTTTTCTGTCTATTCCTCAAAGTACTGAATCCTACTTTAGAAATATTACAAAAAATACTTAAAATGTATTTTCTTTGATGTGGACAAGACTTTGGAGACAGGACTATGACTTTTTCCTTGAATCACCACCATGCCTTCATTATGTACAAATAAAACCAAATATCGTACAGGTTATTTTACTGAAGTGGATCCCATCTTCCCACCCTCAAGTCATCCACAAGACTGTATTCAAACAAGCAAAATCCATTCACTATTTGATCAGTTCTATTAAGGAAAAACTATTAAAAACGCACGCACAGATATTTTCATTTATTGCTATACCTATGAAATGACTAAGAATTATAACTAAGTCCATATATCAGATACAGGTCTGCAGTAAGTAGTAATATGGTGGTGAACAGACTTTTTCAGACTGCTAGGAGAAAGTGAGGACTGCAGATGCTGGAGATCAGAGCTTAAAAATGTGTTGCTGGAAAAGCGCAGCAGGTCAGGCAGCATCAAAGGAACAGGAGAATTGACGTTTCGGGCTTAAGCCCTTCTTCATTCCCGAAACGTCGATTCTCCTGTTCCTTTGATGCTGCCTGACATACGGCGCTTTTCCAGCAACACATTTTTAAGCTTTTTCAGACTGCTGCTTTAAAAGAGTAATAAATCAACAAACACGAACAGCTAGTGATTTTCACAGACAGTTGAGCTTTAACTATTCAGAACTTTGTACAGCAGTAACAATCCCAAGAACTGCACAATTCAATTCTTTATAGGATTGACGCCACTGTACAGTGTTCAGAACAGCTGTACAGGAAAAACACTAATCAGTAATTGTCAAAGTTCCAAGTTTTGGAAAACTGAAACAAGCAAGCAACAACTACTGTCAATTTAGCAGCATTAACCTAATTATGGATAGCAACAAAACAACTTGGACCTTGTATATTCAAGATAAATTAGAAATCTACACAACGATTAGGAAATTTGTCTTGCTGTATTAATACCAATGGCAATGCAGTGTCAATAAACAATTTTACCTCCGGGAATATTAGGGCAAATATTAGGACAAACTTTTATTTGTCATTTATGAGAATTTAGGAGACATAGTTAATAAGTTTGTGGATGACAGTAAAATTGGTAGTATAGCAGAGTGAAGAAAGTTATCTAACATTACAAAGAGATCGTGATCAATTGAGTCAATGGTCTGAGGAGTGGCAGATGGAGTTTAATTTTGGTAAATGCGAGGTATTGCATTTCAATAAAACAAACAAGGGCAGGACTTATACAAGTAAGGAAACTAAGGAAATAAAGGAAGATATCAAATTGAAACCAAATGCATACAAAATGGTAAAGGTTACAGGGCAACTAGGGGATTGGGAAATCTTTAAAGGTCAACAAAAAGCCACGAGAAAAGCTATAAAGAAAAATAAGATGAATTATGAGAGTAAAGTAGCTCAGAATATAAAAACAGGTAGTAAAGGTTTCTACACATATGTAAAATAAAAAAGAGCGGCTAAGGTAAACACTAGTTCTTTAGAGGATGAGAAGAGGGATTTAATAATGGGAAATGAGGAAATGGCTGAGACATTGAACAGGTATTTTGTATCAGTTTTCACAGTGGAAAATACAAATAACATGCCAATAATTGATGACAAGGAGGGTATGGCAGGTGAGAACCTAAAACAATCATTATCACAAAAGAGGTAGTGTTGAGCAAGCTGATGGAACTAAAGGAAGACAGGTCTCCTGACCCCGATGGAATGCATCCCAAGGTACTAAAAGAGGTGGTGAGGGAATTTCCTAAAATTCGGTGTCTTTGGGGCAGCTCCAGCAATTAGAAAACAGCAAATATGACGCCACTGTTGATAAAAGGAAGTAGACAGGTATCTATAGGCTATTAGTTTAACTTCTATAGTGGGGTAAACGCTTGAAATTATAATCAAGAAAAAAAAATAGCAAGACATTGGATAGAAATTGTCCCAATGGGCAGACGCAGCATGGGCTCATGAAAAGCAGATCATGTTTAACCAATTTACTGGAATTCTTTGAGGACATTATGAGGGCGGTGACAACAGGAAACCAGTGGATGTGGTATAACTGAATTTCCAGGGTATTTGAAAGGCCTCACCCTAAAGGCTGCTGCATAAGATAAAGGTGCACAGCGTTACAGGTAATGTACTTGCATTGATAGATGATTAGTTAACTAACAAAAAGCAAAGAGAGAGGATAAATGGGTGTTTTTCTGGCTGGCAATCTGTTCCTAGTGGTATGCCTCAGCAATCAGTGTTGGGACTGATCATCACATAGAATCATCACATGGATGATTCAGCGTTGGAGACCAAGTGTAATATATCAAAGTTCGTATATGACACTAAGAGGAGTGGTAGACCAAAGTCTGCAGAAGACACCAAACGTTTGCAGTGGGATATGTATAGGTTAAGTGAGTGGGCAAGGGTCTGGCAGATGGAGCCCAAAGTTGGTAAATGTGGGAATAACAGCGAAGTGGACTGTTAATTAAATGGTGAAAAATTGCAGCATGCTGCTGTGCGGAGGGATCTATGTGTACTTATGCGTGAATCACAAAACTTTGGTTCACAAGTACAGCATATAATTAAGAAGGCAAATGGAATATTGTCTTTCATTGCGAGAGGGATGGCGTTTAATAATAGGGAGCTATACCGGGTGCTGGTGAAGCCACAATTCTGGAATTGAGAGGGTTGACTTATGAAGAGCAATTAAGTAGCTGGGACTAGACTCACTGGAATTTAAGAGAATGAGGGGGGACCTTATAGAAACATATAAAATTACAAAGGGAATAGATAAAGTTGAATGGGGAGGATGTTTTCACCGAAGGTGAAACCAGGGGGCATAGCTTCAAAATAAGAGAGGTAGTCAAGCAGGAGGCTGGAAATACACGGCAAGCCGGGGTGCACCAGGAAGTGGAGAAGTCGATGTTTCGGGTGAAACCAATCTTCAGGGAGGGCAGATTTAGGACTGGGTTGAGGTGGAACTTCTTCACCCAAAAGGGTTGCAAATCTGTGGAATTCCCTGCCTCCTAAAATAGGTGAGGCTATCTCGTTGAATGTTTTTTGGGCAAAGTTAGATAGATTTTTGAAAGTAAAGGAATTAAGGGTTATGGTGAGTGGATGGGTAAGCGGAGCTGAGCCCACAAACAGGTCAGCCATGATCTTATTGAATGGCAGAGCAGTCTATAGGATGGCCTACTCCTGCTCCTATGTTTTGATGTTATTAATGGAAGGACGTTGGATAATGTTGTCAAACAGAGAGACCTAGGGGTTCGGTACATAATTCTTTGAAATTTGTGTCACATTTAGACAGGGTGGTCAAGAAAGCATTTAGCATGCTTGCCTTTATTGATCAGACTTTTGAGTACAGGAGTTGGGATGTCATGTTGAGGTTGTGCAGAACGTTACGATGCCTCTTCTGGAGTAGTGTATACAGTTATGGTTGCCCTGCTATAGGAAGAATGTTGATAAATTGGAGAGGGTTCAGAAGAGATTTAACAGAACACTACCAGGAATGGAAGCTTGAGTTTTAAGGGTATGCTGGATGGGCTGGAACTTTTTCACTAGAATATAGGAAGTTCAGGTTATCTAGGTTTCTAAAATCATGGGGGGGAAAATTAAGGTGAATGTCAAGGGCCTTTTCCCTAAGGTAGGGAGAGATCAAATCTAAGAGGCATATTTTTAATGTGAGAGGAGGAAGATTTAAAAAGGACCTAAGGAGAAAATTTCTTTTTATATAGATTAAATTCCCTACAGTATGAGAAAAGGCCCCTCAGCCCAACAACCCCACACTTGACCCTCCAAAAAGTAACTCACCTAGACCCATTCCCCTGCATTTACCCCTGACTAATGCACCTAACAATATGGGCAATTTAGCATGGCCAATTCACCTGACCTGCACATCTTTGGATTGTGGGAAGAAACCAAAGCACCCAGAGGAAACTCACGCAGACAGAGGAAGAATGTGCAAGCTCCAGACAGACAGTCGCCCAAGGTGGGAATTGAACCTGGGTCCCTACCGCTGTGAGGCAGCAGTGTTAACCACTCAGCCACCAGTCCGCCCTCTGGTTCATATATAGAATAAGCTGTTGGGGAAGTGGTGGATTCAGATAGAATTACAACATCTAAAAGACATTTAGATAAGTATTTGCAAATACAGACAAGTGGGACTAATTTAGTTTGGGAACATGATTGGCGTAGATGAGTTGGACTGAAGGGTCTGTATCCATACTTTATGACTCTATGGCACAATTACAATCCAGGCAGAGATTGGATCTTCTCTCTGATGCCTGGTAAATGATTTGAAGATGAATAAACATAGTTTTAATCCAGTTCCAAAGGGCAGCACAAGTTAGGAGACAAAATGCAGTTTCAATGTTCACAGACCCAGCAACTGTTTAGCATGTTAATATAAACAGACTTAAATAACATCAATACAGACATAAAATACTATGTCCCAAAGAAAATGTGACATTACAAATCTCATAGTTGAGCAAATATGGTCTCCGGCTCAAAATAAAAATCAAAAATCATGACTTACTCTATTATTCTTCCAAGATATTAGCAAATATGTACAGTACACATCATTCATTTATGGCTGAGTTAGGAATCCATTAATAGAACATTACCACGCAGTACAGGCTCTTTGCCCTCAATGTTGCGTGGCCCTTTGGAACCAATCTAACCTACACTATTCCATTCTCATCCATATGCTTTTCCAATGATCATTTAAACGCCCTGAAAGTTGGTGAGTCTACTATTGTTGCAAGCAGTGTATTCCATGCCCCTACTACTCTCCGAGTAAAGAAAATACCTCTGACATCTGTCCTATATCTGTCACCTCGTGCTAGCCATTACCACCTGAGGAAAAAAGCTCTGACTATCCAACATATCTAACCTTCTGATTATCTTATATGTCCCAACTAAGTTAGATCTCAACCTTCTCCAGTCTAACGAAAACAACCTCAAATCCCTCAGCCTTTCCTCATAAGACCTTCCCTCCATACCAGGCAACATCTTAGTAACTCTCCTCTGAACCCTTTCCAAAGCTTCCACATCCTTCCAATAATGTGGTGACCAGAACTGTACGCAATACTCCAAACATGGCCGCACCAGAGTTTTGTGCAGCTGCAGCATGATCTCGTGGTTCCAAAACTCAATCCCTCTACCAGTAAAAGCTAACAAACCATATGCCTTCTTAACAACCCTATCAACCTGGGTGGCAACTTTCAAGTATCTATGTACCTGGACACCAAGATCTCTCTGCTCATCAACATGACTAAGAATCTTACCATTGGCCCAGTACTCTGCATTCCTGTTACTCCTTCCAAAGTGAATCAGCTCTCACTTTTCCGCATTAAACTCCATTTGCCACCTCTCAGCCCAGCTCTGCAGCTTATCTATGTCTCTCTGTAACCTGCAACATCATTCGTCACGATCCACAACTCTACCAACCTTAGTGTCATCCACAAATTTACTAACCTATCCTTCTATGCCGTCATCCAGGTAATTTATATAAATGACAAACAACAGTGGAACCAAACAAATCCTTGTGATACCCCACTAGTAACTGAACTGCAGGATGAACATTTTGCATTAACCACCATCCTCTGTCTTCTTTCAGCTAGCCAATTTCTGATTCAAACCACTAAATCACCTTCAATACCATGCCTCCGTATTTTGTGCAATAGCCTACCATGGGGAACCTTATCAAACACCTTATTGAAATCCATATACACCACACCAACTGCTTTACACTCATCCACCTGTATAGTCACCTTCTCAAAAAACTCAATAAGGTTTGTGAGGCACAACCTACCCATCACAAAACTATGTTGACTATCTCTGATCAACTTATTTCTTTCTAGATGATTACAAATGCTATCTTTTATAACCCTTTCTAACACTTTAACCACAACCAAAGTAAGACTCACAGGTCCCTAATTTACAGGGCTGTCTCTACTCCCCTTCTTGAACAAGGGAACAACATTTGCTATCCTCCAGACCTCTGGTACTATTCCTGTAGACAATGAAGACATAAAGATCAAAACCAAAGGCTCAGCAATCTCCTCCCTCGCTTCCCGGAGATTCCTAAGATAAATCCCATCCAGCCCAGGGGAGTTATTTATTTTTACACTTTCCAGAATTGCTAACACCTTCTCCTTATGCACCTCAATCCCATTTAGTCCAGTAGCCTGTATTTCAGTATTCTGCTCAACCACATTGACTTGTTCTAGTGTGAATATCGACGAAAAGTATTCACTTAGCACTTATCCTACCTCCTCTGACTCCACACATAACTTCCCACTGCTACGCTTGAGTGGCCCTAATCTTACTCTCATCATTATTTTATTCCTAATAGAGGTGGAGAAAGCCTTGGGGTTTTCCTTGATCCTATCTACAAATGACTTCTCATGTACCCTCCTGGCCCTTCTTAGCTCTCTCTTTACACCTTTCCTGGCTAACTTCTAACCCTGAAGCGCCCTTACTGAGCCAGCACATCTCATCCTCACATAAACCGTCTTCTTCTTCTTGACAAGAAATTCAACTTCCTTCGTAAACCATGGCTCCCGTGCTCGACAACTTCCTCCCTGTCTGACATGTACATACTTATCAAGGACCCGCAGGAGCTAGTCCTTGAATAAGCTCTATATTTTAATTGTGCCCAACCCCTGCAATTTCTTTACCATCCTATGCATTCTAAATCTTGCCAAATCGCATTGTACATGCCTTTCCCCCCAGCTATAACTCTTGCTCTGCAGTATATAGAACATAGAACAATACAGCGCAGAACATGCCCTTCGGCCTCGATGTTGCGCCGACCTGTGAACTATTCTCAGCTTGTCCCCCTACACTATCTCATCATCATCCATGTGCTTAACCAAGGATTGTTTAAATCTCCCTAATGTCCTATTCGTATTCTTTTCCATCACTAAACATAACTGAATTGTGGTCACTGTCACCAAAATGCTCACCAAATCTAACACATGCTCGGGTTCATTACCCAGTATCAAATCTAATGTGGCCTCGTCCGTTGTTGGCCTGTCTACATACTGTGTCAGAAAACCCTCCTGCCCACATTGGACAAAAGCTGACCCATCTAAAGTACTTGAACAATAGTATTCCCAGTCAATATTTGGAAAGTTAAAGTCCCCCATAACAACTACCCTATCATCCTCATTCCTAACGAGAATCATCTTTGCTATCCTATTCCCTACATCGCTGGGCATTTTCTATACAGGCTTATAGAAAATGCCCAACAAGGTAACCTCTCCTTTCCTATTTCTAATCTCAGTCCACACTACCTCAGTAGGCGAGTCCTCAAATGTCCTTTCTGCAACCGTAATACTGTCCTTGACTAACAATGCCACACCCACACCTCTCTTACCATTTTCTCTGTTATTACTGAAACATCTAAATCCCAGAACCTGCAATTACCATTCCTGTACCTGCTCTACCCATGTCTCTGAAATGGGCACAACATCAAAATCCCAGGTACCAACCCATGCTGCAAGTTCACCCACCTCTTTCCAGATGCTCCTGGTGTTGAAGTAGACACACTTCAAACCAACTTCTTGCCATCTTGAAATTTTAGTTCTGACTTCATTACTCCATCCTCCCATATATTCGAACGTCAATTTCGTTTCTCATCCCCCTGCTGAATTAGTTTAAACCCACCCGAAGAGCATTAGCAAATTTCCCCCCCAGGATACTGGTAGCTCTCTGATTCAGGTAAAAACCATCCCGTTTGTAGAGGTCCCACCTACCCCCGAAACAGCCCCAATTATCCAGGAATCCAAAACCCTCCCTCCTGCAACCATCCCTGTAGCCAAGTGTTCAACTCCGCGCTCTCCCTATTCCTCGCCTTGCCAGCACATGGCAAAGGCAACAAACCAGAGATAACAACTCTGTTCTAGCTCTAAGCTTCCAGCCTAGCTCCCTGAATTTCTGCCTTCAATCCCCATCTCTCTTCCTACCTATGTCATTGGTACCTATGTGGACCATGACTTGGGACTGCTCCCCTTCCCCTCAAGGATCCCGAACACACACAATCAGAGATATCACAAACCCTGACATCTGGGATGCAACACACCAACCGTAATGATTAAATACAAACATCTGCCAGTTCTGGGTTGATTCCTAGATTTCAGCATCCCACACCTTGCAAGGACAAAACCCAACTGCATCAGAAACTTAATCAATGTACAATATAGTGGTCCATGTTTAGTACCAGTTGATACTTATTTTATAAAAATCAGCCATCCTTTCTCCATAATCAGAATAAACAATAGATGCAAATCCAGAAGGTATTCATTGGTTGATGGCCTTTCCAATAAACAATTCTTATCAGCAAAAGAATGGTGGAGAAGATACTATGTTCAGCTGACCTAAAAGATACAGATCAAATATGGAATAACCATATAAATGTCCATGCAAATAGTTAACTCAGGGTGATTTCAAGTGAAGCAGCGCAACTCGAAACAATTTCAATAGCCAAGAGATGTGCAGAGCATTTCTGAAATTTTAGTTTCTGTTTTAGAAGTGTCTGGGGACTTTTTGGGATCTCCCCACAGGTCACAACAAAACTTACACGTTAGCAGAAACTTAGCTTCAGAACTTTGAAGAGTGATAAAGAGTAAATTTCTCCAGTAACCTGAAAACCTCCATAGACATGTTCCCTTGGGATAAAGAGAGTAGGAAGAAGGTCGGTCACATTCTATTTCCTTGCAACAAAAAAGACAAAACCCTGGAAACATTAAGGCACCATCCCATTTTGCAAATGCAGAAATCTTGCATATTTCAACCTTTAATAAAAGCCTAAAGAACTGCAGATGCTGAAAATCAGAAACAAAAACAAAAGTTGCTGGAAAAGCTCAGCAGGTCTGGCAGCATCTGTGAAGAAAAATCTGTTATGTTTCGGGCCCAATAACCCTTCTCAGGGAGTTCTCAAAATAGCTCTCAAAGAAACAATAAGAAACAAATTTGCATCTTAAACACCCAAATTCAATTCTTATTCCATTTTAAATATCATTGTCATGACTTACTGTTATACAAGTAAACCTTTTTAAAATAGAATGTTCTACATGACCAAACATGTGAACTACTTCTCAGGATATCTGACTTGCAACATGAAGAAAATCCTTTCGTCAGAACACTAAGCTCTAAACTGGTTCTCAAATTCAACAATGGAAGACTTTAAATGATGATTCCTCAATAAATGGCTGAAAAAGCATATCAATTTTCTCAAAAGTATGTTACTTAAAGTTATTTCCAAGCTACATGCAATATTAATGCAGCATCGTACTAAGTGGTCATTATGACAGAAGATACATTCAAGTTTAGACCAAATGTTTGCACTGTCTGAATCAGAAAGTCAACATAGAATATTTCAAAATTCAAAGAACAAACATCTGTTAAAGTCAAAATCATCAAGTAATTTTGAGGTTTCGACCACTAAAGGAAAACTTTAATGAGCTTCAGGACGAGCCTATTGTTTAAGTTGCCACAAGATGTGTCAGTCTGAAAGGCCATATCCAACGTCAAAATTGCCCAAATGACTGGCGCTCACATATGAAACGTTCTCCACAGTACAAGTTATTGATTACCCTGTGACTGATTAACTTTATATTTATACTGTGAGACAACCTTCAATAGGCCCACAGTAGTAATTATTTTTGCCCTCATAAGGTGCAGGTACCATCACACATTGCAGGAATTAATTAGACAGAGGCCTTGAACACGCCAAGCACATCATTTAATCAAGGATGCCATAATAGAAGTTTCAGTTCCTCAGTTCCTGTAGAAGGTTGACAGGCAACCTTGTAGAAGTTTATAAAATAATGAGGGGTATGGATAGAGTTAATGGCAGTTGTTTTTTTCCCAAGGATGAGGGATTTCAAGACCATAGTGTCATAGAGTCATAGAGATGTACAGCATGGAAACAGACCTTTCGGTCCAACCATCCGTGCCCACCAGATATCCCAACCCAATCTAGTCCCACCTGCCAGCACCTGACCCATATCCCTCCAAACCCTTCCCATTCATATACCCATCCAAATGCCTCTTAAATGTTACAATTGTACCAGCCTCCACCACATCCTCTGGCAGCTCATACCATACACGTACCACCCTCTGCATGAAAAAGTTGCCCCTTAGGTCTCTTTTATATCTTTCCCCTCGCACACTAAACCTATGCCCTCTAGTTTTGGATTCCCTGACCCCAGGGAAAAGACTTTGTCTATTTATCCTATCCATGCCCCTCATAAAGGTGAGAGGACAGAGATTTAGAAAAGACCTGGGTGGCAAATTTTTAGAGGGTGGTTTGTGTGGAATGAACTTCCTGAGGAATTGGTGGATGTGGGTACAATTACAATGTTTAAAAAACATTTGGATAAGTACATGAATAGGAAAGGTTTGGAGGGATACGGTCCAGGGGCAGGCAAGTGGGAGTAATTTATTTTGGGATTATGTTCGGCGTGTACTTTTTGGACTGAAGGGTCTGTTTCAGTGCATGACTTACATTGGGCAAATACAGAATATGGAAAGCCATCTCTATCTTTGTTAGCATCCAATCAGGAGTGAAACCCAGGATTTTGATGTTTAAACAAAAACTTACAAATGTAACACCTTATATTGTTCAATCCCAAGAATTTTACAGACAATGGAATATTTTTGAAATTAGTCACTATTAAATATAGAAATTCACTTTACTTTCCAATAAGAGTAATCCTAAAATAGGCAAAATTTCAAACACTCTCAGTCAATGAAGCAGTAAACAGCAGAAAGGTCCTGGGCAAAAATAAAGGACAGCAATTGATGAAATATTTGCAAGTACAATAATTTTCTTTAAAAGTTTCTTATTTCTACTTTATCAGAGAAAAACAGTGAGTCAATCTTCACTCTTGAGTTTTACATGATTTATCCCATTTGTACTGCAGCCTAAATTACAAAGGTAAAATGGGGAAAGGGGTGAAAGATGCTCCTTGAGTCACGTAATACTTATGAGCTGCATACCATCTTGGGGACAGCCACTTGCGATCTCACACATGACATGAGAGGCAGGTTCAGGGTGATTCAAGATCTCTCCAAAGGTTTCTCAATAACACAAGCAAGTAGCCTAACACTGGTTTTATATGGCAGCTAGACTGCTGATAAGATGGTTTGATCCAGTTTTTAATATCTAGTGGACATCCTTAGGATGTCAGACCCAAAAAATTAGTATCATTCAGTCCAGTGTTCAATCACAAAATAGGTGTTAGAAAGGCCATGTTTTATTCCGCTGAGGCTACATTTTATCAACAGGAACAGTTGACAAGGGATTAGCAAAAGTCTTGATTCATCTTAATGAGATTTCAGCTATCTCAGTTATTTTCTATCAAGTCCATAACAAGTTCCAAATCATGTTTAAGCAATTTATTTGAATTCTTTGAAGGAGTAAATGCACTGTCGACAAAGGGGAGCCATTGATGTACTATATTTCCAGAGGCATGGCACAAATCTTCATATAAAATGTTTTATTGTGTAAAATAGGAGCTCCTGGCATCGAGTTAAAGATACTAGCTTGAATAGAAGATTGGATGGATGGCAGAATATACAAGTATATACAAATGGGTCTGTTTTGTAAGACTGCCAAGATGTGACAAGTAGGGTCCCACAAATGCCTGTGCTCGGCTCAGTTTTTTTTTAAACAGATTATGTCTATTATTTATATGAAGAGATTGAATGCATAGTAGCTAAATATGCAAATAACACAAAGATAGGTAGGAAAGTGTGTTGTGAAAATTACATGAAGTATCTATATAAGTCTGCATCCTTGTTAGGTTAGAAAGCAAAAATCTGGCAGACAGAATACCATGGAGGAAAATGTGAAGTGGTTCACTGCTGTTTTAAATTATATTCTGACAGGAAGAATAAACAGAGAAAGTCACAGAATTCCAAGGTACAGGAGGTTCTATATGTTCTAGTGCACAAATCAAAAAAAAGCTAGCATGTGGCTGAGTACATAATTTTTTTAAAAAATCTATGGGATGCTTTTGTCTATTATAAGTTGAATTAAACATAAAAGTGAGGATGTTATGGTTCAGATATATAGGACATTCGTGAATCCATATCTCAAATACTGTGTGTAATTTGGTCTCCTTATTTAAGAAAGAATATGAATGCATTGAAGGAGTTCAGAGGAAGTTTACTAGATTGACATTAGAGATGAGCAGGTTGTCTCATAAGGAAAGATTTGACAGGCTGAGCTTGTTTGCATTGGAGGTTAAAAGAACAAGAGATGATTTGATCAAGTGTGTAAGATCCTGAATGACCTTGACAAGTTGGACATGGAAAGGATGTTTCCTTCTGTAGATGAGTCTAGAATAATGGAAAATTGCTTTAAAACTAGGGGCTGCCCTTTTAGAACAGAGATTAGGAGTAGGTGTTTTTTCCTTCTCTCAAGCCAGTTGAGACAAAGTTTGTGCAAAGATTTGTAGCTCGGGTGCTCATTGTTGTGGGTGTGTTCGCCGAGCAGGGAATTTGTGTTGCAGACGTTTCGTCCCCTGTCGAGGTGACATCCTCAGTGCTTGGGAGCCTCCTGTGAAGCGTTTCTGTGATTTTTTTCTCCAGCATGTACAGTGGTTTGAATCTGCCGCTTCCAGTTGTCAGTTCCAGCTGTCCGCTGCAGTGGCCGGTATATTGGGTCCAAGTCGATGTGCTTGTTGATTGAATCAGTGGATGAGTGCCATGCCTCTAGGAATTCCCTGGCTGTTCTCTGTTTGGCTTGTCCTATAATAGTAGTGTTGTCCCAGTCAAACTCATGTTGCTCGTCATCTGCATGTGTGGCTACTAAGGATAGCTGGTCGTGTCATTTCATGGCTAGTTGGTGTTCATGGATGCGGATCTTCCTGTTCGTCCTATGTAGTGTTTTGTGCAGTCCTTGCATGGGATTTTGTACACTACGTTGGTTTTGCTCATGCTGGGTATCGGGTCCTTTGTTCTGGTGAGTTGTTGTCTGAGAATGGCTGTTGGTTTGTGTGCTGTTATGAGTCCTAGTGGTCGTAGTAGTCTGGCTGTCGGTTCAGAAATGTTCTTGATGTAAGGTAAAGTGGCTAGTCCTTTGGCTGTGGCATGTCTGAACTGACAGCCACACTACTACAACCACTAGGACTCATAACAGCACACAAACCAACAGCCATTCTCAGACAACAACTCACCAGAACGAAGGACCTGATACCCAACATGAGCAAACCAACGTAGTATACAAAATTCCGTGCAAGGACTGCACAAAACACTACATAGGACAAACAGGAAGACAGCTAACGATCCGCATCCATGAACACCAACTAGCCACAAAACGACACGGCCAGCTATCCTTAGTAGCCACACATGCAGATGACAAGCAACATGAGTTTGACTGGGACAACACTACTATTATAGGACAAGCCAAACAGAGAATAACCAGGGAATTCCTAGAGGCATGGCACTCATCCACTGATTCAATCAACAAGCACATCGACCTGGACCCAATACACCGGCCATTGCAGCGGACAGCTGGAACTGACAACCGGAAGCTGCAGATTCAAACCACTATAAATGCCGGAGAAAAGATCACAGAAGCGCTTCACAGGAGGCTCCCAAGCATTGAGGTTGTCACCTAGACAGGGGACGAAATGTCTGCAACACAAATTCCCAGCTCGGCGAACACAACCACAACAATAGTTGAGACACTTTGGAATTCTGCCCCAGAAAGTGATAGAAGTGGGGCCACTAAATATGTTTAAGATTGAGGTAGACTAATTCACTATCCCATCAAGAAACTAAGATTTTTTTGTGGGATAGAAGAGAATATGGAATTCAAACACAAACACATCTGCCATATTGCTAAATGGTGGAACAGGTTTGAATGGCCAAATGGCCTACCTCTACCCCAAATTCATATGTTCGAAACATGCTGCATCATGGTATTGTAGGAGGCAACCTTCATTTTTTTATGTCACTCTTGAGTTCCCTACCTATCATTCTGAAGTCACACCAAGTGGAGAAGATAGAGTGCTTTTCGTAAAGGAAGGAAAATAAAAGAGGACTAGTCATGTTGAACTATTCCTCACACACCTTCTTTGGCTGATTACTGTTGTAAAACTTGGATAATGAAGAAAAGATTTTTTTTATGTTGAGTTAGCAACGCACAGAACAAATGTTTGGATATTGTGCATGTTTATTAAATAGAACACATCTGCCAACCTAAAGATGTAAAAGATATGTTGCGCTTTAGTGCTACTGGGAAACATTACTAGCTACTTTTTGTTTATAGTTTTCTTTTTACTCTTCATTCACAGCTGTAATCCCTATGGTGAATGTATTCCTACAATGCCAATAGGAAGGCAGATACAAATAAAATTGATTCAGCAAATGAAGGAACAATGATACATTGCCAAATCAAAATAGTTTGTATCTGTACTTTTATATGCAATCCATAGGCATAAATATTAGAAAGTTTATTACATTTCAGCATTGGAAAACAAAAGGCATTTTGTCAAAGTGTTTAATCTTGTACTACTCAGGACAATTAGCAAGAATTATCAATGTAAAGGGAAAACAACATTGATGTTGTGTGACTGGGAAGTGCTCATGGGTTGCAAAGTGGACTCTGATGGAGGGGTTGACATGGAGAATGCACCAGCATTCTTTTTCCTTTCATGGGATTTGATATTGTTAGGTAAGCCAGTATCTACTGCCTATCTCTTATTGCCCTGGAGATGTTGTTGGTAAGCTGCTTTTTTGAAACACTATAGTCCTTGAAGTGAGGTAACAACATTGCGGTAAAAAGCAGGTTCTGGGATTTTGAGTCAGTAACAGCGAAGGAGTAGTGATATAGTTCTATGACAGGATGATGTATAGCTTGCAGGGAAACTTGTGGTGGCGGTGGTGTTCCCATGCAACAGTTGTATGATAACTGACGGTTAACTGCCAAGTCAAGTTTAAACAAAGGGTTTAACCCAATTGGTCAAGGCTTTCTTCTGGGAAATGAAATTTGAGAGATGTCACCTCTGTTCAATTGAAACAGGTACAACGTATGAACATGCTCCTTCTGTCTGTGTATAAATATATGCAACTTCGTACACACTCTGTGAAGCAGATTGACAATCTTAAATTGGTTATCAACTAATTATTAGCAGAGCAGAGCTAAGAGCAGCAAGAGAGAATTGTAAGGGATAGGATTTATGCACATCTGGATAGGAATAATGTGATCAAGGATAGTCAGCATGGTTTTGTGAAGGGCAGGTCGTGCCTCACAAACCTTATTGAATTCTTTGAAAAGGTGACGAAGGAGGTTGATGAGGGGAAAGCGGTAGATGTGGTATATATGGATTTTAGTAAGGCGTTTGATAAGGTTCCCCATGGTAGGCTACTGCAGAAAATACGGAGATATGGCATTGAGGGTGAGTTGGAGGTTTGGATTAGGAATTGGCTGGATGGAAGAAGACAGAGGGTAGTAGTTGATGGCAAAGTTTCTTCATGGAGTGCCGTCACTAGCGGTGTTCCGCAAGGATCTGTTTTGGGACCATTGCTGTTTGTCATTTTTATAAATGACATGGAAGAGGGGTTAGAAGGTTGGGTAAGCAAGTTTGCGGATGATACGAAAGACGG
>NC_057720.1:28104314-28118882 GCF_004010195.1 Chiloscyllium plagiosum | reverse complement strand
GGGGTTGATATAGGACTGAAGTTAGGGGTAGGTTCTTCACTCAGCGAGTCGTAAGTTCATGGAATGCCCTGCCAGTAGCAGTGGTGGACTCTCCCTCTTTATGGGCATTTAAGCGGGCATTGGATAGGTATATGGAGGATAGTGGGTTAGTATAGGTTAGGTGGGCTTGGATCGGCGCAACATCGAGGGCCAAAGGGCCTGTACTGCGCTGTATTCTTCTATGTTCTATGTTCTAGAACTGAGTTTTGCTAGTATGTTCTGTTTTCATTTCAGATCTTAAGCATTAACATTATTTCGCTTTCATTTTAATGTATATTCTTGACCATGTGAGATGCTCAAAAAAGTCAAAAATCCATTTGATCTACTCCGTACCACCTGATATGAGGCCAGCCATTCTTTACTTGCCCAATTCTTTCCTCCTTTTCCGAGTTAGTTATTTACTAGACATCGGGTAAAATTCTTACATCCATATAATTTCGAACCAGCATAGAGTTAGACTTTGTTTTGTTGATAAATTATGAAAAGATATAAACAAGCAGCAGACTATTCAGCCCTCACAATCCTGCTGTCATTTAATAAACTCACAGCTGATTTGATTATACTCTCAAATCCACATTCCTGGCTATCTCTCAACATTTCAACCTCAATGTAACAATATATTATGAAAATATTAGCTGCAGATTCATTACGTTCACATAATACCACTGATCGAGGTATCAAGCAAATATTTACTACAATGAATCGAACAAACCAAAATATTCTATCCATAATATTTTAGCACCAATTAAAATGAACAGGTTTAGGCTGGCATTTAAATTATGCTGATCAGAATATCAAGGTTACAGGGCACATTTTACAATTTTCAAGTGTGACAAAGGATGCAAAAAGATTTTAAACATTCACCATTTCGTAGTGTGTGAGAAATGCTGAAAAAAGGGCATTCTGTCAAAGCTTTTCATCTTGGATTCATCAGAACAGTTTGCAAGAGCACCAAATGTAAAAGCAAAAACAACTTTTGTACTTCGTGACAGCAATATATTGACTGCTTGGCAAATAGACTCTGACTGGTAAAAGCATTGCTCTGGAGAATGCAGCTAGATGTGACTGACAGTTTACAGCTTAAACTAGACAGGTTGACTTTATGAGACCATAAGACTGTAAGATATAGAGCAGGATTAGGCCATTCACACATCAGATTTGCTCTGCAGTTCTATCATAACTGATATACTTCTCAACCCCATTCTCCTCCTTTCTCCCCATAACCTGGATCCTCCTTACTAATCACCACTCACTCTCTCAAATACACTCAATGACTTGGCCTCCTCAGCCTTCTGCGGCAACAAGTTCCACAGATTCACCATCCTCTGGCTGGGGAAATTCCTCCTCATCGCAGATTGAAAAAGTCGTCCTTCACTATGATGCCATGCCCCTGGATCCTAGTTCAGCCTACCATTGAAAACATCTTCTCCTTGTCCACTCTATCCATGTCTCTCAGCATTCTGTAAGTTTCAATCAGAGCCTCCCTAATCCTTCTAAACTCCATTGAATACAGACCCAGAGTCCTCAACTTCTTTTCATATGACAAACTCTTCATTCCTAGGGTCATTCTTGAAAATCCCTCTGGAAGCCCTATAAACACCAATACATCCTTCCTTAGATATGGGGGCCCAAAACTGCTCTCAATATTCCAATGTGGTCTGATCAGTCTTATACAGCCTCGGCAGTACATCTCAAGCTAACATTGCATTTGCCTTCTGTTATGGACCAGGCCAGACCCCTCAAAACATTTCAAGAAGGGAGCCCAGGCAGTGAATATTCCGGGAGAGAATCAGCTGGTCAAACTACATCGTCTTAAACAAAACAGAATTTATTTACAAGATTACTGAATGAAACACAAACAACATAAAAAAGAATACCGAATAACTTATCCCATCCGAAAACCCGACACACTATCCCAACTTAATGACGCTGTTCCAAAGTACTTGCAACAATCCCCATAAACACATCTTGGCACAAAAGGAAAAAAATCAAACTGGTTCTTCCAGAAGTCAGATAGAGAGGGTCCAGCTGCCTTTCTTTACACACAAACTGCTGCATTAAAACCAAACCAGAGAAACAGAGCTGCCAGAACCGGCCAGTTTTTTTAAACTGGAAAGCCTTCTGCCTGAGGCAGTATATGTTAGTTGTAAACAAACTGGCCCTAAAATCCATCCAAACTTAGACTTTTTGGAACCTGCGTCATTTACAACCTCTCGGAAAAAATCCAAGGACAACATAATTTTTTAAAGGAACAGCTTAGTCACATTTCTCAACTGCCAATTGAACCTACATGTTAACCTTAGGAGAATCTGGAAATTTGGCTCCCAAGTCACTTTGTGTTTCAGATTTCCAATACTTCTATTTATCCTACCAAAGTGCATAACTTCATTTTCCCACACTGTATTTGATCTGTCACCTTCTTGTCCACATCCTTCTGCAGCCTCCGCGCTTTCTCAACACTACCTAACCCACCAACTATCTTTGTGTCATCTGCAATTGTAGCAACAATGCCCTCAGTTCCTTCATCCAGATCATTAATGTTTTAGTTTCTTAATAATAATCTTAATGAATAGCAGGCACAGTGGCTCAGTGGTTAGCACTGCTGTCTCACAGCACCACGGTCCCAGGTTCAATTCCAGCCTAAGGTGACTGTCTGTGTGAAGTTTGCACATTCTCCCTGTGTCTGCGTGGGTTTCCTCCGGGTGTTCCAGTTTCCTCCCACAGTCCAAAGATGTGAAGGTCAGGTGAACTGGCCATGCTAAACTACCCATAGTGTTAGGTGTATTAGTCAGAGGAAAATGGGTGGGTTACACTTTGGAGGATCAGTGTGGACTGGTTGGGCCGAAGGGCCTGTTTCCACACTGCAGGGAATCTAATCTAATCCATCGGTTCAGCTCCTTCTACCTACATTATCCCATAACCCTTAATTTTCCTACCATGCAAAAACCCATCCAACTGTGTCTTGAATATATTTAATGAAGCTGCCTCTGCTGCTTCCTTGGGCAAAGAATTCCATCCTCATCTCTGTCCTAAAATCTACTCCCCCTAATCGAGGCCATGTCCCCAAATTGTAGTCTCATCCACCAGCAGAACAATTTGTCTGCCTCTATCTTATCTATCCCTTTCATAATTTTACATATTTCTTAAAGATCCCCTCTCATTCTTCTAAATTCGAGCGAGTACAGTCCCAGGTGGCTCAACCTCTCCTCAAAGGACAACCCCCTCATTTCCAGAAAGAACCTGGTGAACCACCTCTGCACTGCCCCCAAAGCCAGTATATTCTTCCGCAAGTAAGGAGACCAGAACTACGCAAAGTACTCTAGGAGTGGCCTCACCAACACCTTGTACAATTGCAGCAGAAAGTCCCTACTCTTAAATTCAATCCCTCTCGCAATGAAAGCCAATATTCCATTTGCCTTCCTGATTACCTGTTGCACCTGCAATATTGTACTCCATCTGCCAGACCCTTGCCTACTCACTTAACCTCGCTAAATCTCTCTGCCGTCCCTCCACGTCTTCTGCAGTTCACCTTTCCACCCAATTTAGTGTCATTAGCAAATCTGGATACGTTACACTCGGTCTCCTCTTCCAAATCATTTCTATATATCATGAACGGTTGCAGGCCCCATACCGACCCCTGTGGCATTCTGTTCACCACTGATCTCTGACCACAGAAACATCCATTTGTCTCAACTCACTGCTTTCTATTGGTTAACCAGTCCTCTATCCACGCTAATACATTCCCCGCAACCCCATGTATTCTTATCTTATGGATGAGCTTTTTATGCGGCACTTTATCGAACACCTTCTGGAAATCCAAGCATACAACCTCCATCCACCACACTTGCTACATCTTCAAAGAACTCCAGTAAATTTGTCAAATATGACCTTCCCTTCCTGAATCCATGCTGTGTCTGCCTGATGGTACCCTTTCCATACAGATGTCTCATTATTTCTTCTTTAATGATAGCCTCCAGCATTTTACTGACTACAGATGTTAAGCTAACTGGCCTATAGTTACCTGCCTTTTGCCTCCATCCTTCTTTAAACAGCAGTGTGACATTCGCTTTCTTCCAGTCCACTGGGACCTGCCCAGAGTCCAGTGAATTTTGGTAAGTTACCACTAATACAGCTACTATAACTTCTGTCATTTCTTTCAGTACCCTGGGATGCATTCCATCAGGACCAGGGGACTTATCTACTTTTACACTCTCAAGTTTGCTCAACACTACACCTTTAGTGACAACAATTGAATTAAGGTCCTTACCTCCGTAACATCATTCTTTGGCATGTTTGACACATCTTCCACTGTGAAGGTTGATACAAAATAGTCGGTCAAGGCCTTGGCCATTTCAGCATTACCCAAAATTAATTCCCCTTTTTCATTGTGAAGGGACCGATGTCCATGTTAGCCACTGTCTTCCGTTTTATATATTTAGAAAACCTTTTCCTATCTGTTTTTATATTCTGTACGAGTTTGCATTGATAATCTATCTTTCCTTTCTTTATTGCGTGCTTTGTGGTTCTTTGTTGCTTTTTAAAGGGTTCCCAATCTTCCTGTTTCCCACTCCTCTTTACTACTTTGTAAGCCTGAGCTTTTAACTGGATGCCTTCCTTTATTTCCTTAGTTATCCAAGGCTGGCTCTTCCTACCCTTGCTATCCTTGTTTTTGACCAGAATATACTTTTCTTCAGCAATGTGATAAATCTCTTTCTAAGTCCTTCACTGTTCTTCAACTGTTCCACCACACAACTTGTGTTCCCAGTCTAAGTTAGCCAACTCTTTTCTCATCCCACTATAATCTCCCTTGTTTAAGCATAACACCCAGATTTAGATTATACTATTTCACCTTCCATTTGTATCTGAAATTCGAACACACAGTGATCGCTCTTTCCATGAGGATCCTTAATTTCGAGATCATTAATTTTACCTATTCCACAACACAGTACCAGATCTAAGATTGCACGCTCCCTGGTAGGTTCAATAACATGCTGTTCAAGAAGGTTAGCACAGATGTCTGACATGAATTGTTGTAGTCCCAACACTGAACCCTGCAAAATACCACTAGTCACCATCTGCCATCCAAAAAAGATCTCTTTAACCCCATTATTTGCCTTCTGCCAGCCAGCCAATCCTCTGCTGGTCAAAACATTATCCTGAGAAATAGTTATGAAGGTGTAGGTGTGTACTGTACCTTTAAGAGAAAGAGAGAGAGAGAGAGAGAGAGGAAGCTAGCAAGAACTGACTGAAAGCACAGAGTGTGCTGAACAATTTAAAAATGTAACATTTGGTTGAAATGAATAGCTGGAGTTGTGTTGCCATTGAACAAAAACAAATTCAAATTCGGCCAGTTTAAATTATGCCCCAGATATCAAAATGCAATTGAATTTTAATTTTACTGTTTGGGATGATATCAAACCAATGAAATGATCTGATGTTTTGGGGTATAACACTGGACATTTTGAACAGTTAGGAGGAGAACAGCAACAAGCACCAACACACAAACATTTAGCCAAATAGCTCTCTGAAAGGTGCCTGTCCATAGGACATTTGTGCAGCAGAACACCAAAGTTAACCTTCAGAAATCTACAGAGAAAGTTTGACAGCTGAAGCCAATAAATGGATTTAAAATTGATTTTGCCATAGATTTAAGAGGGAATTTATTGGACCAGCATTGTAGAGTGGGAGGCAAAAGATAGGTTTAAGAGAAAGGAGTTGTAAATAGATTTTATTTAATGTTCTCTGTTGAACTTAAAGAATAAAATAGTTAAATCTTACTTTAAAAGTGACCTCTGGGATAGTACTTTGCCTCTCAAACTTTAACAAATTACAGCTTCTCTGTGTGTCAGGTTTAAAATTAGCTACCCCACACCCCAAAATTAGCAGAGGGGTTTACCCAGGGTCATAACAAAATAAAACTGAGGATTATGTTTTTTTTGTAAACTTGAAACAGTGTTCATTTGTCAACCAAGTCAGCATTTCCCTTTCATACAGTTTAAATGTTGGTTTCTCTTTACATTGGAGCAATTGACAAGAATACTAATGAGAGCAGGACAAAACAAAAACCTTTGACAGGATCTATCTTTTTTCACCAGTAGAGCTTGCATCTGTCAGACTGCTCACATGTTTTCAAAAGTTAGCTTTCTAACTGTAAATCCACAACCTCAGATAATACCCATTGCTGTGGAACTACAGCAGGTGCCACTTCTTGTTTGTAACTCAGTGGTCAAAATGGCATTGTACTGAGAATGTCTATCAACACATCTTCCCCATCCACTATACATCAGAACATGCTTGTCATTCTATCCATATTTTATTATTATAGATCACAGATCTATTATTATAATAGACCACAGATCACAGATCGTGGGCGGCACGGTGGCACAATGGTTAACACTGCTGCCTCACAGCGCCAGAGACCCGGGTTCAATTCCCGCCTCAGGCGACTGACTGTGTGGAGTTTGCACGTTCTCCCCATGTCTGTGTGGGTTTCCTCCGGGTGCTCTGGTTTCCTCCCACAGTCCAAAGGTGTGCAGGTCAGGTGAATTGGCCATACTAAATTGCCTGTAGTGTTAGGTAAGGGGTAAATGTAGGGGTAGGGGTATGGGTGGGTTGCGCTTCGGCGGGTCGGTGTGGACTTGTTGGGCCGAAGGGCCTGTTTCCACACTGTAATGTAATGTAATCTAATCTAATCTATAATCTGTACTTCATGTGGTCATGTCAATATCTCAGAGTACATTGTGAGCCAATATAGCCCAGACTATCATTTTTGTCAACAGGACACATCTTAGAATTTTAAAATAGAGAGTTACAAAGTGACCATAAACCACCTGTGGTCAATGTCCTAGGAAAGTGATATCATACAGACCTTGTCCTTGCATCATAAAGACCTTGCATTTTATCAACAAAAATGACCCCGAGCTTCCACTTGCTTCCCATTACAACATTACATCATGTTCCCTGACCAACATTTCTGTCACAGGCTAGCTGCAGTACTCAGGCCAGGCTCAACATAGGCTGGATGAAAAGTATTTCATTTTCTGCGAGGGATATTTCAACCTTCAGGATTCAATATCAAGTTGAAACATTTTAGGGCCTCTGCACCATCTTTCGTGTCCTTTAGCTACCCCCCACCCCAAAATACGGGGCTGCTTTCATTACAGCCAATACATTTTTACTCATTAATTCTCCCCATCAGTAATTTTTTTTTAGATTAGATTAGATTACAGTGTGGAAACAGGCCCTTCAGCCCAACAAGTCCACACCGACCCGCCGAAGCGAAACCCACCCATATCCCTACATTTACCCCTTACCTAACACTACGGGCAATTTAGCATGGCCAATTCACCTGACCCTGCACATCTTTGTGACTGTGGGAGGAAACCGGAGCACCCGGAGGAAACCCACGCAGACACGGGGAGAACGTGCAAACTCCACATAGTTAGTCGCCTGAGGCGGGAATTGAACCCGGGTCTCTGACGCTGTGAGGCAGCAGTGCTAACCACTGTGCCACCGTGCCGCCCACTTTTCTTTCTTCCCAGTTCACCAATATCCATGTTTTTGTCTGTTCAATTGTTGTTACCTCACACTCTAGGCTCCATCTCTAACTATTGTCTCCTCTTCCTTTTCTTCTCCACTTCTCCACCCCATAACCAATCATCAGCAGATATACCACCTTTTCTTAGCTACAATCCAAATCCCAAATGTTGATTTGGGCCTGGAGGCAAGTCCTAGGCTAGGCTGGCAAGGGACTGGCAATTCCAGGAGAGCCCTAGGCCAGGCCAGCGTGGAGGGTTCAGGTCCTGGAGGTGAGCCCCGGAGTGGATCCTGTAGAGCAGGAGGCTTGGCAACGAGTCCTGGAGCAGAGGCCAACGTGACAGTGGCAAGTCCGGAGTTGAAGCAAGTGGAGGCAGCAAGTGTCAAAGCGGCGTGTATCAAAGCAGCGACTCCCAGAGCAGTGGCCAGTGTGGGAATGGTGTTATGAAGGGATAGGTGTGTACTGTATTTTTAACAGAGAGAGAAAACTAGCAAGAACTGACCGAAAGCACAGAGTGATGAACAAGGTGAAAATGTAACACTTGGTTGAAACAAATAGCTGGAGTTGCATTGCCATAGAATAAAAAACAAATTCAAATTCGTCCAGCTTAAGTTATGTCCCAGAATCCAAAATTCAATCAAATTTGAATTTTATTGCTTGGGATGACATCAAACCAATGAAATGATCTGATGTTTTGGGGTATAAAACTGGTCATTTTGAACAGTTGCATGAGAATAGCAACGATCGCCAACAAACAGGCTGCTAGCCAAATAGCTCTCTGAAAGGTACCCATCTATAAGAAATTTGTACAGCAGAACACCAAAGTCAACCCAGAGGAATCTACAGAGAATGTCATCCCAAACAGTAAAATTAAAATTCAAAAGGATTTTGATATCTAGGGCATAATTCAAACTGATTGGCCGAATTTGAATTTGTTTTTGTTCCATGGCAATGCAACTCCAGCTATTTGTTTCAACCAAATGTTACATTTTTAAGTTGTTCAGCACACTGTGCTTTCAGTCAGTCCTTGCTGAAAACTATACCTGGGTTTGAAATTGATTTTGCTGTAAATTTGAGAGAGAATTTATCGAGCCAGTATTGTAGAGTGGGAGGGAAAAGATAGATTTAAGAGAAAGGAATTGTAAATAGTTGTTTTGGTTTTAGTATTCTCTGTTGAACTTAGAGAATAAAATTTTTAAGTTTTACTTTAAATAGTGACCACTGGGATAGTTCTTTGCCTCTCGAAATTTAACAGATTACACCACAAGGTGAGCTTGTCTGCGTGTCAGGTTTAAATGAGCAGAGGGGTTTACACCATGTCGTAACAATGGCAAATCCCTGAGCAGAGGCTACATGGGGTCGGCAAGTCCCGGAGCAGAGGCCAGCATAAGGATGGCAAGTCCTGGAGTGGACGTGTGGTCCTTGGGAACTGGAAGCAAAGCTTCAAGGTTTGAAGCCACTGTGGTCTCGCTCAGGTAGTCTGCAGGCTCAATGCTGGCACGGACTTAGTGGAAAGAATAAAATTTGCATACTTTTCAAAAAATAACTTCATTTATTCTTAAGCTGAACATTTATTTATGATTCTTTCAAGTCTACAACACAAAAATATTCTGAACCTAGGCACTCTGTACAAAAGAGGGCATCAAAGCAGCAACATTACAAACTTTTTACTGCAATCATTCAAGTGCATGTGGCAATAAAGACGAATGCAATTATTCAATTCAATCGGTTTTGAAGGGTCGCTGGACCCAAAATATTGACTCTGCATTTACTCCACATATGCTGCCCAACCTGCTGAAATTCACCAGCAATTTCTGTTTTTGTTTCAGATTTCCAGCATCCGCAGTTCTTTATTTTTGACCTTAACCACTATTTATTCAGATGAAAGCAATTCCTTTTTCTATTCCCTAAAAAAAGGCATGAAGCATGAGTTAAAATTGGCGAGGCAGTAGTTAATTCTATTGAGATATCCCTCTATTAGCTATAACTCAAAATTATATGTTGTCGTCACTAGATTGTCTATTGATTACTGGGTGACAAATAGTTAGTCTGCAAAAAATGCTTTATGTCCAAATGTGGCAAATAGCATTAGAAAAGTGAAAGGACAACAGCATGGAGTGGACATTGCACACAGATGCGCACTTGCAGTCAGGAATAGGCAATAGCGTAAGGATCCTTCAGCAGCAAGGTTAATTGCAGGAGGCAATCTCGAACATATACGTGTATAGAACATTTAGTACAGTAGAAGACTTTACGAAGAGCAAAAGTAGACAGCGACTCCAAGCCAAAGGAAAGGAGCAGATCATAAGAGAGTTGACCAAAAGCTTGATTGAGAATGTCGATTTGAAGGAATCAGATCTTTCAGCTGCAAAGAAACAGGTAACAATTTGCTGTTTTTAAGCTGAGATAGACAAGTTACTCTGTGACAGAGAAAGAACGCATGTTTTTCTCTACACACAGATCCTCACAAAACTGAATAGACTGCATCATCTACCATATGGCTCAACCTTTTAAATATATAACAGACATCTGCCTCACTATGTTCATTAAAACACCTCTCCCATTACCTTGTTCTTCATCAGTGTTATAGAGGTTAGCCAGACAAATACCATGTTAGCCAATTTTTTTTAAAACTGTACATTGGATTTTATACAGCAGCTGTGAGATGTAAAAGGAAACACACTGCATGGCTTTAGTAGAGCTGATGTGAGCCAACAAAAGGAAGGCTGTCTCTCTCAGGTCAATGCTGGGTTCTGACAAGAACCTTGTTTCCATAAAGTGCTGATCTAATCACCAAAGTCTACTCGATAGCACCATCTGTTCAACATAATGAATAAAGCAAGAGGCCATTTTCAGATTCTAATAACATTTTAAACTGCAGCGGGTCCTTTGAGTGAAGCCCTAAAGTCTCAGTTGTGTCCCTAATCGATCCCTCAGACTATGTAACAAACTACAAAAAATTTTACTATCTTGCCATTACATTGCTTACTTCAGACAACTTTTAATTTGAGCAAGAAAGCAAGTAGAAACAAGTTGACTGAAAATGAAACTCTGATAGATTACTTCTAATTATTCAAACGTAACAGGATATTTTGAAAAAAAAATGCAACTTGATTTACAATGCCTTCTTACTGCATGTGAAGAAGAAACATTTAAGAGAAATGCACAACATCAGCAACGATGTGGGTACACGAACAAAATAAACTCCAGACCTATATAAATGAGATTAACTCTTAACTGACTTCCAACATGGCTAAGAAGGCATTCAGCTATGTCATCGTTAGAAAGGAAGACCCCATCCACTGCAATTTGCATACTAGCAAAACAGGTTCACAGCAGACATCATTTCCCTAGCCCTACATTAATCCCTGGAACACCTGGATAACAAAGACGCCTACATCAGGCTCCTACAGCTCCGCCTTCAATACCATAATCCCTTCCAGACTAATCTCAAAACTCTGAGTCTCAACTCTGTCTTCTGCAACTGGATCCTCAGCTTCCTGACCCACCGACCACATTCAGTGAAGTTAGACAAAAGCACCTCCTCCACGATAATCCAATGCTTTTAACATTGGCACTACTCAAGGATGCTTTCTCAGCCCCCTAATGCACTTAATGTACACCCACGACTGTGTTGCCAAATTCTGACTGAATGCCATCTACACTGTGGTAGGATGGATATCAAACAATGATGAGACAGAGTACAGGAAGAAGACAGATTGCTCCGCTCTCTCTCAATGCTGGCAAAACAAAAGAACTGAACACTGGCTTCAAGAAGAAAGGAGGAGAACACGCCCCTATCTAGATCAACAGATCTGCAGTCGAGAGGATCGGACTGTCAAGTTCCTAGGGATGACAGTAACCGACAATCTGTCATGGACAATCAAGAAGGCACATAACACCTCTTCTTCCTCAGGTGGCTTATGAAATTTGGCATGTCCATAAAGACCCTCACCAATGTTTACAAATGCACCACAGAAAGCTTTTTATCTGGGTGCATAATAGCCTGATACGACAACTGCTTTGCCCAGGATTGTAAGAAACTACAGAAAGTTGTGTGTGCAGCCCAGACCATCATAGAAGCCAATTACCCATCCATGGAATCCATCTACACTTCCCATTGCTGCAAAAAGGCTGCAAACATGATCAAAAACCCCTCAAACCTCAGTAATGTTCTCTCACAACCTTTTCCGTCAGGCAGAAGATACAGAAGCTTGAACATGCATGAACAGATTCAAGAATAGCTTTTCCCTGCCATTATTATTCTGCTGAATGGACTCTCTAACTTCAAATAATGTTCATCTTACTGATGGTGATCTTGCTTTGTGCACCTCCTGTGAAGCTGTAACTTTGTATTCCTTGTTCTAAGTACCCTATGATCTGTATGTCCTTGTTTGCTATAACCTGCCCGTATTGCTCACAAAACAAAGCTTTTCACTCGCGTAACTACAATAAATCAAATCAAAATAAAAAAAATGAAATTGACATTCTACCTGGCATGACCATGGCACCGAAAACGACATTGGCAAACACAGCCCTGTTGACCCTGTTAAGACTTCCTTACTATTCTGGAAGTTAATGCCAAAATTGGGACAGCAGTCTCACAGACTAGTCAAGCAACAACCTGACATAATCATATTCATGGAATCACACCCGACACACAACCATCCCTGGCTATGTTCTGTCCCACCAACAAGGCAGACCAACAGAGATGGCAGCACAATAGTATGCAGTTGCGAGGGAGCTGCCCTAAAGGTCCTCAACATTGACTCTGAATCCCATGGTGTCAAAGTATAGGTCAAGCATGGGCATGGAAACATCCTTCTGATTACCATGTACCAACTCCCCCAGATGATGAATTAGTACTCCTCCATTTTGAAAACAATTAGAGGAAGCACTGAAGGACTGAAGAATGGAGAATGTACTCTGGATGGGGGATTTCCAAGTCTTTCACCAGGAGTACTCAAAAGCAGCAAAACTGATAGAGCTGGATGAGTATTCCTAAACGAATGTTGCTGCTAAACTTGGTCTGCAGCAGGTGGTAAGAGAACCAACAAGAGGGAAAAAAAAATTTGACCACATTCTCAACAATCTGCATCCTGCATCTATTTATAACAGTATTGATAAGAGTGACAACAACATAGTCCTCATGGAGATGAAGTCCTTTCTTCACTGATAATACCTTACATTATACTGTGTGGCACTTTCACCATGCTAAATGGGCAGACTTAAATAGATCTAGCAACTCAAGACTGGGCATCCATGAGGGCCCTCAGCGACAAATGACTTACATTGCAACAATCTTGCGGCATGTAGTATCTCTCACTCAACTATTACACTCAAGCCAATATCAGCTCCAGTCACACCTTATCTGGAGAAGCTAGAATACATGACAGCTTGCATTACAAACAGCCTAAGTAGCAAATGATAGGCAGAAGCAGGAGATTCCACAATGAATGGATTTGATCTCAGCTCTGCAGTCCTGCCACATCCAATCATGAGTGGTGGTGGACAATGAAACAACTCCTTGAAGGAGACTCAATCAACATCCCCATCTTATTAATGAGGGAGCCCAGTACATTAGTGCAGGAAAATAAGGCTGAAGCAATTGCATCTTACGAATCACTTCTTCCACTTCTATCTTCTTGCAACTTACTGCATGGAAGTTTATTAACGCACTAAGCATTGTACCATTTTCTCGCCTACTGCTCAATATGAGTATGTTCTACTGCTTGTATAATACCATATCAACATTGCCATATTCCTCCCATTCTTCCCTTCTGCTACCTTCACATGCACTTTCAACTAAAGCAAGAATCTCATAGATGCCTTTGCCATGAAGATTGTGATCATTCAGTCAATTGTTTTTTTCTTTTCTCTTAGACCACTAAGGGCATTCCCACAAGGTTCATCTGAACTTAGGCTTGAACCAGTATCCTGCTGTATTTGTTCTCCTTTCTCATGCCCTCTGTGCATACCTTAACCAAGAAATCGATCTTCTACTCTCTAAACACTATTTTCAATTAATTTCCCTCCCAGACCCTCAAATTCATGCCTTTCTCCAAAAAAACCCTTTATCCCTGTGTTCTTGCTCAGAACCATCCATTCTCCTAGCAAGGATAGGTTGGGGATGTGGGTCTGGGTGAGATCCTCTTTAGAGGGTTGATGCAGTCTTAATGGGCTGAATGGCTTATAAACTGCATTGTAGGAATTCTATGATACAGGCTCCATTTCCTCCCCAAATTCCCTGATCTACTATCTATCTTCCAAATCCATATCCATCTTTCCCACCACGACCACTCAATGTCTGAACCCCTCCAATCACATTTCCTGCCTTAAGCCTTCAAAGAAAGAAATGACTTTCAATGCAAATATATTGATTAAGAGTTCCTCATTATTCTCAATATGTCCTTAGTGTTTGCCACCATATGAGTACATCAGTTCTCGGATTGTTTGATTCTAGGCAGAGAGTCATATCCAGAGAACTTCTGTAATAGCTTCTTCTCTGGCTCACGTACTATTAATACTTAAAGGTTTCTTGAAGATTTATTGATGGTGTTCTCCAATTTCCCAGATACACGTGTCCCTCAGGTCATTAATATCACTTTTAAAAATAAGCTTTCATATGAAAGCTGACAACAACCAGTTCTGTACCAACTTCACTAGATTCCTTTACTTGTGAAACAGAAAATTTCTCTGATTCAACGTTGGCAAAACTGAAACCATTGTTTTCAGAACCCACCACAGTCTCCTTTGCTTCGCCACTAAACCTAATCTTTCCCTATCCATTCACTGAAAGGGAAACAGAACATGCAAAATCTCTGCAATTCATATAATCCCGTAGGTGAGTTTACAATTATCTTTGGATTAGTGGTGCTGGAAGAGCACAGCAGTTCAGGCAGCATCCAAGGAGCAGCGAAATCGACATATCGGGCAAAAGCCCTTCAACAGGAATAAAGGCAGAGAGCCTGAAGGGTGGAGAGATAAGCTAG
>NC_057720.1:28095976-28101822 GCF_004010195.1 Chiloscyllium plagiosum | reverse complement strand
TAGCATGGCCAATTCACCTGACCTGCACATCTTTGGACTGTGGGAGGAAACCGGAGCACCCGGAGGAAACCCACGCAGACACAGGGAGAACGTGCAAACTCCACACAGTCAGTCGCCTGAGTCGGGAATTGAACCCGGGTCTCTGGCGCTGCGAGGCAGCAGTGCTAACCACTGTGCCACCGTGCCGCCCACACATTTGTGGAAGTGATGCTCACCCCCTCAGGGTTCTGGGGCCGGGAATGGTGACAGTGGGATCAGTGGGGGGGGGGTGTCAGCAGAAACAGTGGGATCAGTGGGGGGGGGGTGTCAGCAGAATGCAGGTGAGTGGCGTTGGTGGGGGCGGAAGTGGTGCCTTTATTCCTGATGAAGGGCTTTTGCCCGAAACGTCGATTTTACTGCACTTCAGATGCTGCCTGAACTGCTGTGCTCTTCCAGCACCGCTAATCCAGAATCTGGTTTCCAGCATCTGCAGTCATTGTTTTTACCTTACAACTGTCTTTATCTGACTCTTCCTCAAGATCTCCATTGCATTGTTCATCCATGTTCCCGCCTCAGCCCATCGTCAGCTAAACCCCTCATCCTTCTAATCTTTTGTTACCTCTACACTTAACTATTTCATCTATGATGATCCCATTCAATAGTAATACTGGGCAAGTTAGCCTTAGGCATGAGAATGTCTTGATAGCCAAACTGCAAAAATAAAACTTATGATCTATCTACTTACATATAACATATACAGATATAACTAATTCTGCATAACCCTAATTATCATAATTTTATAATTCACTGACAATATTGAAGTACTTACTTTCTGCAACTTCCTATACATTTACCAGATACAATTCTCTCAAATATTATTTCTCCCAGAGATACATTCTACTTCACTGACGTTTCCAAACTGAACTTTTAAAAAAGCTCTGCTTATTTAAATTGTGAAAATAGTTTAATAGCTTCTGCTCAATTCTGAAGTCCTGGACTGCCACAAACTAACATCCCCTATTGCCTTAATGAAACTGCCTTTCTCAACTGAAACCTAGTTAGGAGCCTTGGTCTTTCTTCTCTGTCAATGAATTTCAAAATTTTTAACAATTAACCATCCAGTTACTTTCCTGAAGAAGGGCTTATGCCCGAAACGTCGATTCTCCTGTTCCCTGGATGCTGCCTGACCTGCTGCGCTTTTCCAGCAACACATTTTCAGCTCTGATCTCCAGCATCTGCAGACCTCACTTTCTCCATCCAGTTACTTTGCCCAGTCATTTTATTTAACTCGGATGGTTTCTTGGGAATAACGTCTAAACATTCTGTTCAAAAAAGACTTTCTGACCTCTTCAAAAAAAAAAGTCACCTTCACAGGATTAAAACTAAAAAGTAATTTACCCCTATTTTAAAATCCTAATTCACAAATAATGTATTAACAACTTGATCACCTCTCTCCCCAAGGAGAAAATATAAAGGTTTCCTTAAGAGGCATTTTCATAATATCACCAACATTTCTTATCAATACCACTACTTTATACTGATGATAATATTTCCAGTAAATTCGAGGATTTTCATTACAATCGTTCTACATCAAAATATTTTTCTTTCACATTTGCTGTTAACTCAGTGTCCACGATAGTAATCTTTTCCTGAAGAAGAATAAGTTTTGAATTGCATGGCTATAGCATTAAACCCCAATGAAGCCTCTTGAAGAAAACATTATAGTCCATATGAGTAACAGTCTCTGCAGAACTGTTTGAAAAGTAGGTCTCAAATACTTGTGAAGCCAAGACCAAACATAGCGTCTATTTCAAAATTGTTGACTATTTTTGTTAATAAGTATTTAATTTCTTTGAAAAATAACTCACTGGCCAATCAATCCCCATCTCACCTACCTGTGACAACACTGCATCAGCACTGATGCCATTACAATTCACAGTCAGTTTAAATTAGCTGCTATTAAAACTAGTGCAGTAGTCAGTACAGCTTTTAAATTATCAAAGGCATTCTAATTTTTTTTGTTTATTCAAATTTCTGCCATTTTCTTCAAAAAAGTTGTCAAAGGGGCCAATTCACAAACAAATATTTGATAAAACCCATTCATACCAATATATAACAAAATGTTCTTATTTTGTCTTAAACATAGAAAAATCTAAGACAGCACTTACTTTTGGTCACTGAAGTGCTATTTGACCTTGTCCCGCAGTGTGGCCCAAATACTTTTATTTTGGAAAATTCAGTTTTAGCAAGATTTATAACCAAACTGGCTCTTTGTAACTGATGAAATAATTCAGTCAAGCGTTATGCATACTCATTCTAGTTTTAGACAAACGATAGTTCCATGATCTAATTGTGGAAAGGTTGCTGGTACAAATACCATGACTTTACATGTATACTTTCTATCCTGTGTTGCAAAAACTAACATAAAAACAAAGAACTATGAATGTTGGAAATTTGAAACAAAAACAGAAAGAACCTTAACAGGTCTGGAAGCACCTAAAGAATGAAAAACAGATTAACATTTTGAATCCAGAGACGTTTTATCAGAACTGAAAATAACTAGGAAAGGGTGATATTTATGCTAATGATGAAGTGGTGACATATGTCGAAAGAGGAGGGAAAAGGAAAGAGGAGGGAAGAGGGAGGGAGGGAGGGAGGGAGGGAGGGAGGGAGGACATCTGATATTGTGAACAATTGCTGAGAATAACGAGGGCATGAAAAAAAAGGAAGTTCATTAATCATAGGTGATTTTAACCTTCATGTAGATGGGAAAGTCAGATTGACAAAAGTAGCTATGAACACATATATTTGGAGACATTCATCGAACAATATGTTGTGAAATCAATCAGGGATCAGACAACTTTTGATTTGGTATGGGTAATGAGGCAGGTATAATAAATAATCACAGAATAAAAATTGCCCTAGGTAAGTGACCATAACATGATAGAATTTAGCATTCAGTTTCAAACACAGGGTTCAACTGTGCTTAACGTAAGTCAAGGTGATTACAAAGGACTGAGGACAATACTAACTGGCGTGGACTTGGTAAGGAGTTTAGCAGTAAGGCACAAGGTTGGAGTATGATGGAATATACATTAATTCTTTACTCAGAGAGTAGTAAGAGTATGGAATGCTTTGCCTGCAACGGTAGTAGATTCTCCAACTTTAAGTACATTTAAGTCGTCATTGGACAAGCATATGGCCGTACATTGAGTAGTGCACGTTAGATGGGCTTCAGATTGGTATGACAGGTCGGCGCAACGTCGAGGACTGAAGTGCCTGTACTGCGCTGTAATATTCTATGTTCTATAATACTCCCCACCTGCCTGGATTGGTGTAGCTCCAACAATACTCAAGAAGTTTGACATCATCCAGGTCAAAGCAGCCCACTTGATCTGACACCACAAACATCAACTCCCTTCCAGCACCAACGTTCAGCAGCAGCAGTGTGTACTATCTACAAGAAGCACTGCAGAAATTCACATAAGATCCTCAGACAGCACCTTTCAAACCCATGACCACTTCATCTAAAAGGACAAGGGTAGCAGATACATGGGAACACTACCACCTTCAAGTACCCTTCCAAGTCACTCACCCGACTGATTCCTACATTTGTCCTTGGTCTGCAGTAACAAGTCTTTAAACTGCTTTCTTAGACAGAGAGTTTACTAACCTATCCCAATCCACAAGGACTTCTTCATTTTTTAATCTACTTTGAGGCAAATCAAAATCCACAACATCTGGATTTGATTCCTCACTCTGCGGGGCAGTAACTAATACTCATTTCTCTCTCGTATAATATGGTTTCAACATGTTCACATGACAAACCCAAGACCATTTTTTTCTATCTGACATCTTTGCTAGATAGTTCACCTGACTCAACTTTTTCTCAATTTGATAAGGGACCACTGAATCTGGCTTTAAAGGGATCTCCTATCACCAGTTACAGTACTAACACATCACTTACTCGGAAAAAAACAACCGAATCTCAGGCTTTTAATCTGCCACCTGCTTTATTCTATGCTGTGCCCTCTTTAGGTGCTGTTTAGCTAACTCACCTACTCGATTTAATCTCTCTCTCACCTCCGATACATAATCTAAGTGTGAAATCTCCTACTTTGACATGTCAATTTTTCTTTCATTAATTTCAAAGGACCTCTCACTTCATGCCCAAATATCAACTCGAAGGGAGTAAACTGAGTAGATGCATTTCGGGCATCCCTAATGGCAAACAATACAAATGGGATACTTTTATTCCAATAATTTGGGTAATCTTGACACTATGCTCTCAACATGGTCTTCAAGGTCTGATGCCACCCTTCTAACGCTTCCTGGGATTCAGGATGATACACACTTGATTTTAAGTGCTGCACACCTAAGCTATCCATGAACTCCATAAACAGGCTAATAGTAAAATTAGACCCAAGGTCCGACTGAATCTCTCTGGGTAGCCTATATCGCATGGAGACAGCTACTAACACCTGTACCACTCTTTTTGTCTTAATACTCTGCATTGGAATTGTTGCCCGAAATCTGGTAGACACATTCATTATGGTCAACAAGTACTAGTTCCCATTTTTAGATCTCGGGAGGGGGCCTACACAATCAATTGTGACCCGCGTGAAAGGTTCTTCAAATGTGGGAATTGACAACAAAGGTGCTGGTTTTATTGCCACCTGTGGCTGACCTACCATTTGGCATGTATGACACATATGGCAAAAGTTAACCACATCCTTGTGCATTCCAGGCCAATAAAAATGTTTGTGTACCTTAGCCTGAGTCTGTCATACATCTAGGTGACCTCCTACAGGAGTTCACTTGCTACCCGTAACACTTCATGTCTGTACGCTCCCAGCAACACAATCTGGTGTACTTCAGCCCATTTCTCCTCTCAACTAACCTGCCATGGTCTCCATTTACATCTTCAGATCCTATCTTTCAGATACTAGTCCTCAGGAATATTCTCAGCCTCCTTTTCAGAGAATGCATTCACATATCTTTTGTCATCTTGTTTTTCTATTGCAAGTCCCTTAGCCTTTCAGGACTAAACACTTCTGTCTGATCTTCTGCCTGTTCAGGTTTTTCCTGCACCATTACGTCAAACAGGGTGTCCACTTACTGAACTTCAACTTTGTCATCCTTCTCTTTAGTTTTTGCTTCGCACTGTGACTTATGATGGTGGGATCTTATTATGACACAGTCTGAGAAAATACCAGGGTATTTTTCTTTTAACTCCTCAGTTTCTTGATCCTCCTTGGGCTTTTCAACAATAAGGGGTGTCACTCCCACGTTGGGCCCGGCTAAATCATTCCCAAGATCAAACTGAATTCCTGGAACAGACACTCAGTCAGTCCTCAGCAGAGGCCTCACCTTCATTCCCCTACGCTCTCGGATTAATGAGTTCAACATGCGGTGTGACATCGAACAATTCTTCCGCCGCCTTCGCCTCCGTGTCTACTTCTTCAACCAGGACTCTCACCCACCCTTTGACGACCCCTTCTCCCGCCTCCAACACACCCCATCCACCTGGACACCCCGTGCTGGCCTCTTACCTGCCCTCAATCTCTTCATAGCCAACTGCCGCCGCGACATTAACGGCCTCAACTTCTCCACCCGTCTCACCCACTCCAACCTCTCACACTCGGAACGTGCAGCCCTCCACTCCCTCCGTTCCAACCCCAATCTCACTATCAAACCAGCAGACAAGGGAGGGGTGGTAGTAGTTTGGCGCACCGACCTTTACACCGCTGAGGCTAAACGCCAGCTCGCGGACACCTCCTCCTACTGCCCCCTTGACCATGACCCCACCTCCCACCACCAAACCATCATCTCCCAGACCATCCATAACCTCATCACCTCAGGGGATC
>NC_057720.1:28052931-28094375 GCF_004010195.1 Chiloscyllium plagiosum | reverse complement strand
GCACCTCCACACACATCATCAATTGCATCCTCTGCCTCCTCTATATTGGGGAGACAGGCCGCCTACTTGCGGAGTGTTTCAGAGAACACCTCTGGGACACCCGGACCAACCAACCCAACCACCCTGTGGCTCAACACTTCAACTCCCCCTCCCACTCCACCAAGGATATGCAGGTCTTTGGACTCCTCCATCGCCAGACCATAGCAACACGATGGTTGGAGGAAGAGCGCCTCATCTTCCGACTAGGAATCCTTCAACCACAAGGGATGAACTCAGATTTCTCCAGTTTCCTCATTTCCCCTCCCCCCACCTTGTCTCATTCAAATCCCTCGAACTCAGCACCGCCTTCCTAACCTGCAATCTTCTTCCTGACCTCTCCGCCCCCCCCCCACTCCGGCCTATCACCCTCACCTTGACCTCCTTCCACCTATCGCATTTCCAACGCCCCTCCCCCAAGTCCCTCCTCCCTACCTATTATCTTAGCCTGCTGGGCACACTTTCCTCATTCCTGAAGAAGGGCTTATGCCCGAAACGTCGATTCTCCTGTTCCTTGGATGCTGCCTGACCTGCTGCGTTTTTCCAGCAACACATTTTCAACTCAGTCAATCAACCCCATTGTTACTTCCTCACTCTTGAGTTGGCACTCAAATCTGACTGTACATCGGGAAAAGCTAAATTTCTGCCCATCTATCCCACAAATTACCACACTCTCAGGTAACAGATCAGAAAGAATGCAAATTCGCTCATCTCTTACTATTAGAGACTGGTTAGATCCCATATTTCTCAAAATTATAACTTCTTGACCATGTTCCCTATTCTATCTGAGTAACCTTTATCCACAGAGGCAAATTCTTTATAGAGATCAGGTACTAACTCCATACCCAGCCCCTGTGCAGTCTTCTGCACCTCCTCAGCTCTTCTTGGGGTTTCCTTTACAACTTTCATTAATGCCACAGGCTGAGCTGCTTTTACCACATCTTTTCCCACAGTGCCTTTCTATAACGACTTTACCTGTTCCACTTTACCACAGTGGAAACACCTAAGGCCTTTCATCTCCTTGGAGCCTTTGTGTGGAGCTACAGGAGATGAGGGAGATACTAAACGATAATTTTGCATCAGTGTTTACTGTGGAAAAGGACATCAAAGATATAGAATGTAGGCAAATAGATGGCGACATCTTGGAAAATGTCCATATTACAGAGGAGGAAGTGCTGGATGTCTTGAAACGGTTAAAGGTGGATAAATCCCCTGGATCTGATCAGGTGTACCCGGGAAGTCTGTGGGAAGCTAGGGAAGTGATTGCTAGGCCCCTCGCTGAGATATTTGTATCATAGATAGTCACAGGTGAGGTGCCTGAAGACTGGAGGTTGGTTAACATGATGCCACTATTTAAGAAAGTGGTAAGGACAAGCCAGGGAATTATAGACAAGTGAGCCTAATGTTGGTGGTGGGCAAGCTGTTGGAGGGAATCCTGAGGGACAGGATGTACATGCATTTGGAAAGGCAAGAACTGATTAGGGATAGTCAACATGACACGGCAAATTATGTCTCAAACTTGATTGAGTTTGTTGAAGAAGTAACAAAGAGGATTGATGAGGGCGGAGTGGTGGACATGATCTATATGGACCTCAGTAAGGTGTTCAACAAAGTTCCACATGGGAGACTGGTTAGCGAAGTTAGATCTCATTGAATACAAGGAGAACTAGCCATTTGGATACAGAATTGGCTCAAAGATAGAAGACAGAGGGTGTTGGTGGAGGGTTGTTTTTCAGGCTGGAGGCCTGTGACCAGTGGAGTGCCACAAGGATCCACTACTTTTCATCATTTATAAAAATGATTTGGATGGGAGCATAAGAGGTATAGTTAGTAAGTTTGCAGATGACACCAAAATTGGAGGTGTAGTGGACAGTGAAGAAGGTTACCTCCGATTACAACGGGATTTTGATCAGATGGGCCTATGGGCCGAGAAGTGGCAGATGGAGTTTAATTTAGATAAATTTGAGGTGCTGCATTTTGGGAAAGCAAATCTTAGCAGGACTTATACACTTAATGGTAAGATCTTGGGCAGTGTTGCTGAACAAAGAAACCTTGGAGTGCAGATTCATAGCTCCTGGAAAGTGGAGTCGCAGGTAGATAGGGCAGTGAAGGCAGTGTTTGGTATGCTTTCCTTTATTGGTCAGAGTATTGAGTACAGGAATTGGGAGATCATGTTGCGGCTGTATAGGACATTGGTTAGGCCACTTTTGGAATATTGCGTGCAATTCCGGTCTCCGTCCTATCGGCAAGATGTTGTGAAACTTGAAAGGGTTCAGAAAAGATTTACAAGGATGTTGCCAGGATTTGAGCTATAGGGAGAGGTTGAACAGGAGCAGGAGCAGTGTTCAATGTTTTCCCTGAAGCATTAGATGTTAAGGGGTGACCTCATAGAGGTTTATAAAATCATGAGAGGCATGAATAGGATAAATAGACAAAGTCACTTCCCTGGGGTTGGTGAGTCCAGAACTAGAGGGCATAGGTTTAGGGTGAGAGGGGAAAGATATAAGAGAGACCTAAGGGGCAACGTTTTCACGCAGAGGGTGGTATGTGTATGGAATGAGCTACCTGGGGAAGTGGCAGAGGTTGGTACAATTGTAACATTTAAGAGGCATTTGGATGGGTATATGAATAGGAAGGGTTTGGAGGGATACGGGCCGGGTATTTACAGGTGGGACTAGATTGGGTTGGGATATCTGATTGGCATGGACGAGTTGACCAAAGGGTTTATTTCCATGCTGTACACCTCTATTATTCTTGGGCTTCTATTTTAACCTGTGATAAACAACGACCAGTGTTCTCTACTCTGTTTCATAGTGTAGGATTTCCCCTTCTCCCAACTGCTATCCCTCACAGGTCAGTTTTCTGGCCGGAAGCTTCTCTTATGCGCCAAAATGTATTCATCTCCTAATTCCACGGTCCTTCTCATTTCCTGAACTTTCTGTTCATCCACGTGAACTCTTACGATTTCTGGAAGTGAGTTTTTAAACTCCTCCAGCAGAATAATCTCTCTTAGAGTCTCATAGGTCTTATTTATCTTTAAGGCCCACATCCATCTATCAAAATGACTATGTTTAATGCTTTTGAACTCAACGTAAGTCCGACCTGGTTCATTCTTTATGTTCCTGAACCACTGACTATTCGCGCCTGGTATCAATTCATAAGCTCTTAAAATAGCCTGCTTGACCTCTTCATAATCTCTTGACAGTATGGCAAGTACCTCACTAGCTCTGCCTACCAGTTTAGTTTAAACTAGCATTACCCATAAATCCTCAGACCACTCCATCTACCTAGCCAATTTTCAAACGAAATAAAGAAAGCTTCAACATTTTCCTCATCAAAATGTGGCAGAGTTTTGACATACTTGTATTTTTAATTACCTTCTCTTTTAATCTCCATCCTTTCAACTCAACTTTGCTGACTAAGTCGCAACTTCTCAAGTTCAAATTCTCTCTTTTTCCTCAGCTAAGAAGGTTCTCTCTCTCCCTTTCTTCTCTCTTCGCTTAGCTAAGAACCTTGTCTCTCTCTCTTGCTCTCTCCCTCTTTCTTTCCTCTCTCTCTTTGTTTATCTTCAAACTCCATTTTCCTCTATTGTAATTTAAGTTTTTCTAACTCTACTGTACATGTATATTTCTCTGACACGTCTAAGTGTTTGAGTAATTCCCTTACAATTTCAGCTTTATTTTGTCCTTGATTAAACCCAAATCTAACTTATTTGCTAATTCTAAAAGTATGGCCTTTTCCTTTCCTTCTAAACCTTTTTGGCAAATTTGAGAATCATCTTCAAACTCCAGACTCTATCTAGCAATTTAAAGAGTCAATTCTCTCACTTTTAATTTCACCAACACAAGTCACTGAAGTTAAACAAATTGTCTCACCCACGTCTTATTTAAAGATCGAGGATACTAGCCTGCAAATGTTTAAAACTACTGGGCTTTTTTCTTACCCCAGACTCATCTGTCCAAATCTCAGACAGGATTTGCCTAAACCTTTTCAAATCGCGGACAAAAGCCCCTAAACTGTTCAAATCCTGGCGATAAACCCCCAAACTGTTACAACACGGAGTAAACCCCTCTGCTAATTTAAACCCGACACACAGAGAAGCTCACCTTGCGCCATAATCTGTTAAATTTCGAGGGGCATTAAACTATCCCAGAGGTCATCATTTAAAGTAAAAACTAACTATTTTATTCATTAAATCCTACAGAAAATATTAAAACCAGCAAATATTTACAACTCCTTTCTCTTTAACCTATCTTTTCCCTCTTATTCTACAATACTGGCCTGATAAAAAATCCCGATTAAGAGTTGCAAAAAAAAAAATCAGTTTCAAAACCAGCCAGCTTTGTCAATTTTCCTTTATAGATTTTCCTCTGTAGATTTTTCTCTGTCATCTTTTCTTCAGTATTCTGCTTTGCAGGTCTTTCATATGAACAGGTACCTTTCAGAGAGCTCTTCAGTTAGCAGTCTATACTTGTTGGTGTTCTTGGTAGTTTTCCCTCTAACTGTTCAAAATGTCTGGTTTTATACCCCAAAACATCAGACCATTTCCTTGGTTTGATGTTGTCAAAATATGAAATTCAAATTTGATTGATTTTGGTATCTGGGGCATAATTTAAATTGATTGGTCGAATTTGAATTTTTTTTATCATGGCAACTCAGCTGCACTATTAGTTTAATAGTCACATTTTACATTGCAGGAAGGATGTGGAAACACTGGAAAAGGTGTAGAGAAGATGTACTAGGATGTTGCCTGGTCTGGAGGGAAGGTCTTATGAGGGAAGGCTGAGGGACTTGGGTCTGTTCTCACTGGAGAGAAGAAGACGAAGAGGGGATTTAATAGAGACATAAAAATGATCAAAGGATTAGATAGGGTGGACAGTGAAAGTCTTTTTCCTAGGATGATGACGATGGCTTGTACAAGGGGACATAGCTGCAAATTGAAGAGTGATAGATTTAAGACAGATGTCAGAGACAGGTTCTATACTCAGACTGGTAAGAGCGTGGAATGCCTTGCCAGCCAATGTACTTAACTCAGCCACATTAGGGGCATTTAAACAGTGCTTGGATAAGCATATGGATGATGACAGGATAGTGGAGGGGAGGGGCTTAGATTAGTTCACAGATTGGTGCAACATCGAGGGCGGAAGGGCCTGTTCTGCACTGTACTGTTCTATGTTACATTTTAAATTCTTTCAGCACACTCTGTGCCTAAGTCAGTGCCAACTTCAAGTCTCTCTTAAAGGTATAGTACACACCTATACCTTCATAACACTTCTCAAGTCTCTAGTTTCCAGGTTTTTCATTGCAGCTCTTCTTGAATAAGGGATCAACATACAATACCTTCCAGTCTTCCAGGACCTCATACATGGCCAATGATGATGAAAAAAAATCAGCCAGGGGTCCCACAAATTCTTCTCTAGCCTTTTGCAAGGATCTTGGATATATCTTATCAGGAAGAGGAGATTTATCCACCTTCATACATTCAAATATGTCCAACACCTCCTCTATCGTGATACGGACTATCCCCAAGGTATCACCACGAACCTCCCCAAGTTCCCAAGACTTCATATAAGGAGCCCAAAACTGCTCACAATACTCTAAATGCGGTCTGACCAGAGCATTATAAAGCCTCAGCAGTACATCTCTGCTGACATATCCTAGCCTACTTGAAATGAGTGCTAACATTGCACTTGCCTTCCTAATTCTCAAATGAACCTGCATATTACCCTTAAGAGAATCCTGAAGTAGACTCCTAACTTCCTTTTTGCTTTAGATTTCTGATGCCTTTTCCTGTTTAGAAAATAGTCTACACCTCTATTCTTCCTTCCAAAGTACATAATCTCACACTTTCCCACATTATATTGCATCTTCCACTTCTTTTTCTGCTGTCCCAGTCCTCCTGCAACCTCTAACATTTCCTCAATATTACCTGTCCCTCTACCTATCTTTGTGTCAATGCAAACCTACCAACAATGCCAACTCAGTTCCTTTGTCCAGATCATTAATGTATAACGTGAATAGTTGTGGTCCCAACAGGGACCCATGTGTAACTCCATGGCTCTCTCCATGCCAGTATCTTGCTCCTAACATCATGGGTTCTTATATTACTTAGACACCTCCGTGCAGGATCTTGTCAAAGGCCTTCTGGAAATCCAAATACTTCACTTCTACTGGCTCTTCTTTATCTAAGAATTCCAACAGATTTGTCAGACATGATCTTCCATTTACACAGCCACACTGATAGCCCTATTTTTCGGACACTTCTAAGTACTGCAATCTCAGCCTTAATTATGGACTCTAAAATCAAACCAACAACGAAGGTCAGGCTAACTCACCTATCGCTTCTCATCTTCTGCCTCCCTCCCTTTTTAAACCAGAGTGTTACATTAGCCATTTCCCAATCCTCTGGAACCCTCCCTGACTCCAGTGATTCCTGAAAGATCACTGGGCGGCACGGTGGCACAGTGGTTAGCACTGCTGCCTCACAGCGCCAGAGATCCGGGTTCAATTCCCGCCTCAGGCGACTGACTGTGTGGAGTTTGCACGTTCTCCCCGTGTCTGCATGGGTTTCCTCCGGGTGCTCCGGTTTCCTCCCACAGTCCAAAGATGTGCAGGTGAGGTGAATTAGCCATGCTAAATTGCCCATAGTGTTAGATAAGGGGTAAACGTAGGGGTAGGGGTAGGGGTGGGTTGCGCTTCGGCGGGTCGGTGTGGACTTGTTGGGCCGAAGGGCCCGTTTCCACACTGTAATGTAATCTAGTCTAATCTAATCACTCCCAATGCCTCCACATTCTCCTCAGCTATCTTCTTCAGAATTCTGAAATAACAATCCACCTGGTCCAAGTTACTTACCCACCATCAGACACTTCAGCTTCCTAGTGCTTTCTCATTAGTGATGGTCACTGCATTCACCTCTGCCCCCTGACTCTCAAAATCCTGGTATGCTACTGGTGCCTTCCACTGTGAATTAGAATTTCTTCAGCCCTATTTTCCAGCAGTCCAAAGTTTACTCTTGCCTTTCTCTTACCTTTTATATGTCTAAAAGAACTCCTGAAAACTTCTTTTATATTACAAGCTAGCTTATCTTATTTCATGTTCTCCACCACCACCACCACCCCCCCCCCATTGCATTTTTAGTTATCCTCTGCTGGTTTTTAAAGATTTCCCAATTATCTGGCGTCATACTCACATTCATCAAATTGTATGCTTTTTATTTTGCTTTTATGCTGTCCCCGACCTTCCCTTGTTCGCCATGGTTGCCTTGTCATCACCTTAGTAGATTTCTTCCTCCTTGGAATGAATTTCTGCTATGCCTCCTAAATTATAGCCAGAAACTCCTGCATTGCTACTCCATCATCATCTCTCCTAGAATCCCCTTCCAGTCAATTCTGGCCTGCTCCTCCCTCATGGCTCTGTAATGACCTTTAGTCAATGTTACAACTGATTCCAGCTTCTCTCCTCTCTCAAACTGAATTCTGTCACATTATGGTCACTGCCTCCAGGGATTCCTTCCTTTCAAGCTCCCTAATTAAGTCAGTCTTCTTGCAAAGAGCTGGGAGAGTGCTAAATAATTGGATAGCAATTTCACATTGTTGGCACAGATATGATATGCTAAATTACTTAGTTCTGTGATTTAAGATAGTACATCATAAAACTCCTTCCATGATAAAACCTCAAAACATCACTGCAAGACTCAGATGCTTTTGAGTTGCCGCTAATCAGTTTATTCTTCTAATGTGGTAATCAAGCTCATATTTTAGTTGAAATCTGTTTGAAAGGCTGAATGGTCAATCAGGACAGGAGGTCTTTATAAATAGAAACAAATAGAAAAATATTATATTTAATACTGACTAACATCTACAGGAAGCTTGATTCAATACATTACACTGGACAAAACAAATATAACTATGGGAGGTAGTTCTCGCAGTCAGGCCTGTGATTATAGTAAAAGATAAGCAGTAAGAAAAGAAGCAACATTTTAGCCAGATGTTGTACATTTGGCAGGTTTCAATAATTAATGTCAATGCATGGAAATGTCTTTAAACTTCACACAATGCATTGCACATTTGCCATTATGCCAATGGATGAAGCACGTTTTAACCAGCCCTCAAATCTTTCCCCATCAGTCCCAACAATGGCATCCTCACATAGCATTAAAAACTGCTCAAGTTCCATTAGCAGACTACATTGTCAACTGAAGGATTTGCAGCTTGAACCAGTATTCATAACCGTTCAAGGCATTTTGCAATGTCCTTGTGACCTTGTGCATCTGACTGAACTAGTTGGTTCAAGATGCCTGACCTATCGCCAAACTATGACAGATGAAGGAACATCAACAATGGTAGGTTACTCATTCTCACCTACTTCAGAAAGCAACTCCTAAGAGAGGCTGCCTTTAAACACCACACCATAAATTCAAATATTTGCTTCCAGTCAGATTGTTTTTCATGTCGTGTTACAAAAGCAATCACACCAGACTCCCTGCTTCAGATTTACACTTGGTCAAAGTTAACGAGATAGTCTTTCTGATGAAAGGGGACCGGGGAGAAATCAAACCCAGAAAAGAGGAGTTTGAAAGAGCAAAGTTCAAAGGAGTGGGTGTGGTATGGATGAGATTTGGGCCCCTCCTCACCCCCACTGGTTTTCTCTCCATGTTCCCCATTCCTTCCTCTTGCATCTTGGCTTTCTGCCACTGAACCCCATTTCAAAAGTATGTACGATTTGATGATATCACACTACTTTCTACATGTAGTAGTGGCATCTGGAAAGGTCCAGGTGCTTTTAGGTTAACACAAACTGTTGCCCACTGTTGTGGGTGTCAGCAAACTGTAGAGATATCAGAAGTTGCTTTTTGTGAGAGTAATACTAATAGCTTTGCAATTAAAATGTTTTACCACATCAAGTCAAACAAGTTTCATAACAGCCACAGACAACAGCATCACCTGTAGTTTACTTTAGTTTCCTTCATGCTGCAATTTCCAGCCACACTTACAAGTTGAGGATTCTAACCCTGCTTACAGTTCCTAAAGAACTGTGGCCATTCACTGCACAAATATATCAACACCATAATTTAAGATTGTTACTCAGTTACTATTCAGCAAAGATTTATTTTAAAAATGTCATTTCGTAGCACCTCATCACATTCGGAGGACATCTTAAAATGCTGTTCAAAGTGCACAGGTTCTAACTTTATATGCTGAATTCAGTTCTAACTTTATATGCTTAAAGTTTGAATTTGAGAAACATGTTCATGAATAATGAGATAAGCTGCTTTTGCTGTTGTTAGTTGAAAGAAAAGTACAATTAAAATATATGTAATGTTGCAAAATAAAGTGATTCTCTGTTCAACAGCCACTTGGCATTATGGTCACTCAATCACACAGATTGTCTAAAAGCAGGGAGAGAAAAACAGAGAGAAACTTCGGGCTGCACTGATTTCTTACTTTGGGAAGATTGCTGTCATCTGTGCAGAGGCAAATCCTTTTCTGCAGCCACCTTCAGTGTTATTTCCATTTTTATAGGCCAAATCTGTTGAGCTGGAGAGGAATACAAATCGAAGATTAGTAACACAATCCTACAAAACAAATTCACAGAATTGATTACAGTATACACATTTACAGCAGGAGGCAATTCCAAACATTACACCAACACTCATGCTGTCAAAAAGCAATCTACTTTGTCATTTGCTTGCAAATCCACATACACTTTTAAAAAAATTTATATTTCCCTTCTTAACGAAACTTTGCGAATGCTTACACTGACACTGCTTCTCAGAATCGTTATGTTCAGAAGACCATTTGATATATTTTGCTGCATTTAGTGCCACTCCTCTCTTTTCTCCATATCTCTGCACACCATTTCTACCCAAATATTCACCTAATGCACTCTTGAATGCCTCAATTGAAACTGCCTCCACCACAATTCCAATGTTACAGACTAGGCCAGACCCCTGAAAACATATCAGGAACGCAGCCCAGACCCTACCTTTGCTAGCTGTTTTAAGCAGGTGTAAAATGGATATCCCAGGACAGATGTGGCTGGTTAAGCCACTTAGTTTTAAACAAATCTGAATTTATTTACAAGATTACGAAATGAAACACAAACAAAAGAGAACAGAATATAGAATAACAACCTATCCGAAAACCCAACAGATCATCCCAACTTAACAAACTTGTTCCAAATACTTGCAACAATCCCCATAAACACCCCTTGGCACAAAAAAAATCAACACAAGGTCTTACTGGAGAGATGTCAGAGAGAGGGAGGATCAGCATAGACCTGCTTCTTTGGGTCCTGATTTGGAAATGCCTGTGTTAGACTGGGGTGTACAAAGTTAACCACCTGATGAAGGAGCAGCGCTCCGAAAGTTAGTGCTTCCAAGTAAACCTGTTGGACTACAACCTAGTGTTGTGTGATTTTTAACTTCGCTGGGTCCAGCAGCTTCACAACGACTGACTGCTTTCCATGAACATCCAGACTGCTAAAACCAAACCAAACCAAACCAGAGCAAAGTTGAGCTGGGAGAACTGGCCACTCCCCTTTCATTGTACAAGTTTTTTTTAAAACTTGAAAACCTTTTGCCTGAGGCAGTATCTTTTAGCTATAATCAAATTGGCTCTAAAATCCTTCAAACCTAGACCCATAACCTTGTTAAAGGAACAGCATCATCACACTCGGCAGTGTAATTCCATACCCTGACTACTCGCAGTGTGAAAAACCCTTTTTCTCACATCACTCTTGTTTCATTTGCACATCACTTTAAATCTACACCCTCATTCTTTTTTTCACTTTTATGAGCAGAATAGTTTCTCTCTACCTAAGCTGTCCAATTACTGATGATTTTGTAAACCTCTAACAAATCTCCTCTTGATCTTCTTCTCTCCCAGAGAAGTCCCAACTTCTTCATTGTACCATTGAAACTGAAGTTTCGCATTCCTGAAATCATTGTTGTAAATTGCTTCTGCACACTTTCCACTGCGTTAACATCTTTCCTAAAATATGGCAAGTGTACAAAATACTCCAGCTGAGGTCTAAGAAATGTCTTGCTCAACATCACCTCCTTGCTGTAATCCAAATGCCTGTTAATAAACGTGAGAACACTGTACGTGTTATTAACTGTTCTCTCCATTTGTCTGTCATCTTCAGTAATCTATGCACATGTAAACTTAGGTCCCCAGTTCCTGCACTCACCTTAGAATTGTACTTTTTTTTTCTATTATCCTTCCAACCAAAGTGCATCATCTTACACTTCTCTGCATTGGACCTCATCTGCCCTCTATCTGCCAACGTGTCAATGTCCTCTCTGTTTAAAGCTCTTCAGATTTAGTGCCACCTGAAAGTTTTGAAACTGTCTGCACACCAAGATCTAAATTATTAATACATAACAGGAAAGGCAAAGGTCCCAATACCCACCATGGGGAACTCTACTACAAACCTTCAATATCTATTGACCATTTGCTATTGTACACTGTTTCTTTGGGCCAATTTTGTATCCACATTGTCACCGTCCCTCTCACATCATGACCTCTAACTTTCCACGCGAGTCTGTTGTGTGGCATTGCATCAAACATCTCCTTGAAATCCATATATACACATCGACACTGCTATGTTCATCAAACGTTTCTGTTACCATTTCAGAACTTCGAGTGAAATATTTCATGTGCTGACAAACACTTGTCGTCAAAAGCTCTTACCCTTTTCTCTGTAATTAATTTGGTCTTCAATGCATGCCTCTGTTTACTTGCTGCCTGACCAATGGCAACAATTGTTTTAACTGCACTTTCAAACCCTCTAAGCATGCATACTTCCCTCAGGTTTCATCTTAACTCACATCCCAGTGAAAACAATCTTAGTATCTCTCGCTTCTCTTTCCCATTATCATCTTAACAAATCGTTTCTGCCTCAATATGGCCTTAACATCCCAAGGTATCCACAGAAGTGTGATCAGTCAAAATAGACACCAAGCCAGAAAAAGAGACATCAGGAAGAACCTGAAAGGAGAGTGATGAGATGGAACCATTTAAGAGGGATTTCCAGCACATAGGGCCTAGAAGGCACAATAACTAATAGTAGAATGAAAAAAAAGTTGAGAAAGCACAACTGAACAGAATTGGTTGAACAGGAATGGAAGGATGAATCAGATTATAGAGATGGAGGAATGCAAAACAATGGACAAACACAAAGATTGGGATTTGAATTTGTGGCATTGATGAACCGGTAAACACATGATCTAGAACGGCAGGACAGGTTTAATGAGCTGAATGATTCATTCTTGTTCTCGTATTTCTCTGATGGGATTGTCCTGCGGGGAGATTCAAGAAACTGGGCTACATTCTCCAGTGTTTAGATGAATGAGAGACTCTCTCACAGAAATATACAAAATTATTAAAAGGATAGACAACATGGATGTAGAAAGAATGTTTCCCTTGGCTGTGGGCTCTCAATCCAGGGGGTACAATCTCAGAAAAACAGACAAGCCATTTTGGACCGAGTTGAGGAGGAACTTCATCAGAGGGTAGTGAATCTTTCGAATTTCCTACCTTTAGAGGGCTGTGCAAGCTCAGTATTGAAGTTAAAGGCAAAGATGGATTGATTTATAATTGTTGATGACATCAAGGGATATGGGGATAGTGCACGAATGTGCCTTTAAGGAGATGATCATCGGCCAAAGTATCTTCAGCTGCTTCAATGGCATTCCCTCCATCATAAGGTTAAAATTGCAGAAGTTCACTGATGATTGCCTAATGTTCAGCACATTTTACATTTCAAATGCAACAAAATCTGGATAATGTACACACCAGCAGTGGAAAGTGGCAAGTAACATACACAAGTGATAGGCAATGACCATCTCCAGCAAGGAAAAAAAACTAACCAATCTCATTGACATTCAACTGCTGAATCCCCAGCTATCGACATCTTGGGTTTGGGGGGAATAAAAATACGACAGATTCAGAATTCGACTAGTACAAAGGTTTGGAATCTTGCAGTGACCAACTTACCTCCTCAAAACTCAAAGTCTATCTCTAAGACACAATCAGAAAGTGACATACAGTTTCTCACTTGCCTGCATCAGTTACAGCTCCAAAAACACACAAACAGCTTGACACAAACCAGGGCAAAGCATTCTGATTGGCACCAGATCCATGAATATTCATTCTTTCCACATCACTGACAACACAGTAGCAGCAGTATCAGTGCAGGAGTTCACCAATACTCCTTAGACAGCATCTTCCAATCCCACAACCATTACCACCCACAAGGACAAGGACACTATCACCACTCACCATGCTACTTTTTTTTTTAATTCATTCATGGAATTGTGGACGTTATTGACTAGACCAGCATTTATTGCCTATTCTTGAAAATAAATCATCCCTGCTTCAGTGTCACAAATCCTAGATCTCCTATCTTAACAATATTGCATAAGTACCTATAACAAATAGAGTGCAAGAAGGGAGCTGACCATCAACTTCAAGGACAACTTGGTTTGGACAATAAATACTGGCCCAGTTATCAACACAAACTTCCCATGGATAAAATAAATAATTTAAAGTACCAAAGCAAATACAAAAGTGCTTTCTATACTAGATGAACAAGAGGAAGAGAATGCTACTGTTCAGTCAAGGCTGGCATCTTAGTTAAATACTGAAAAAATATTACATTAAAAAACCATGACAAATGTCATATCAGATGTACACATCAGATTTGACATCCACCAATCCTTCCAACACTATTGTGAAAACTAATTAACTGGTTTCTCATCTCATTGTCATTTGCAGAATTTTTCCAGATGCAAATGGCCTATTACTTACAGAGCAGTAACTCACTGGATGCCTTAAGATACTCTCACAAAAAAACATGAAAAAATACTATGTAAAAGCAATAAAAAATTATGATTTTTTCCTTGTGCTATTATGGTAGTTATTCCCAGTATCATAGGAAACGCATCTTGCATGTCCTCTATCATTATCACTTCACCTGACCAAGGAGCAGCGCTCCAAAAGCTCGTGATTTTAAATAAACCTGTTGGACTATGACCTGGTGCTGTATGACTTCTGTCTTTGTCCACCCCAGTCCAACACCGCACCTCCACATCATGACAACTGCATCATTACTGAACTAGCTCCACAATGAGTGAGTGTCTCACGAGAACAGCAGCAAGCTAATACAGTATTGTATTTCTATCCCAAATATTCTTCCACTTTGTACAAAGAAAAATTGAATTTATTGCAAGTTACCAACCACATATGACTGTTCTCATGTGTTAGCTGTTATTATTCTCATCAGTTTCTGCACATGCATTCCACAGTCTTTAAACCATGCCTTCTCTTAATGGTACCTTAATGCTTTGTCATTGGCTGTACATCTGGCTGACTTAGTTCTCCAGGGAGTGTTGTTCCTAAAACACTTTTTGCTGCTGTGTTAACTGCTGTTCAATTTCTATTTGGACGTTATAGTTCGCTGGGACTGATGATTGATGCTGTGACCAATGCAGATGCCAAGTTCATTCACAACTTCCTGATCAGTTGCACGCAGCGAAGGAACAACTTCTGCAGTTGCATGTTTTTTTGCCTGTGTTTGTGACACTGTATCTGGTCACTTAATTCCATCATGCGAGATGGAGATGAAAAGTGTGCTTTGTCATTGTCATATTATTACTTGGGCTGAGTCAAATTGAAAACACTGAAGGTTCCTAACTTGAACAACTCTCCAGTGCTCAATTCTGATAACTGCTTGGTAGTTTTGTCAAAATAAGATCAGGATTCCTGTTGTATAAGATTGCTTTTCTCATTCATGCCTTTCATTACTTCTGGCTTTAGTAGCTTTTTAATATTGAAAGGTTAGTTTGGGTGCATGCGATGAGTCTTTGTACTAGTTTACTCCCCATGCCTTCAGTAGGTATGCTTCCCCATTTGAGGATTACCTCACATACATTTGCCCGAGCATTTTTTTTTAATAATTCATTGATGGGATGGAGTCATCGTTAATGGGGCAAGCATCGTTTGGCCATCCTTTGTTACCATTATAGGTGGAGGTGAGGTATCTTCTTGAACCATTACAATCCATTTGGTTTGGGTAGACAAAACAAGACAACACTTCTTTTGCCTTCCTCAAACTTGTTTCAATTCCTTGGTGGCTTTCTTCAATGTGCTTGTGCATCTCTCCTCTCGATTCCTTTCGGTTTGACTTATTTTATTGTATAATGTCAGCTTGGACATTCAATTCATCTCTATATGCTATTGCGACCACAGGGTGTCCTTGATACTTTCAGACCATTGTTTCATCACTACTTTTCTCGTCACTACCTCTTGTAGAAGTTAAAGAGGTGTCTCTTACTGGGGATTTTGTTTATTTTGAGTAAGTTGTTTATCAGATTCAGTGACTCTGGGCTGGGCTGACGACTTCCAGAACATGTCAAGCTGTTCTTTAGTGAATTTGGAAAATTTCACCCTTTGCTACAGCGTTTGCTTTTTTATTTATTTGATTTGATTAGATTAGATTACTTACAGTGTGGAAACAGGCCCTTCGGCCAAACAAATCCACACTGACCCGCCGAAGCACAACCCACCCAGACTCATTTCCCTACATTTACCCCTTTGCCTAACACTATAGGCAATTTAGCATGGCCAATTCACCTAACCTGCACTTTTTTGGACTGTGGGAGGAAACCGGAGCACCCGGAGGAAACCCACGCAGACAGGGAGAATGTGCAAACTCCACAGTCAATCGCCTGAGGCGGGAATTGAACCCAGCTCTGTGGCACTGTGAGGCAGCAGTGCTAACCACTCTGCCACCGTGCCGCCCAGCACGGAACAGGAGTAGGCTACTAGGCTCTTCATGCCTGCACTGTCATTTAATAAGATAATGACTAATCTGATTATAACCTTAACTCTACATTCTTACATATCCCAATAATCTTTCATTCCCTTGGTAACTAAGAATCAACCTGCTTCCCAGCCTTAAAAATATTTTAAAAAATATATCGAAAGATTCTGTGTCTATTGTGTTTTGAGGAAGGAAATCTCAACAACACACAACCCTCAAAACCTTCAACAACATGACAGCAATGAACATCCATTTCCCTCACTTGTATGGTGTGTGCAGATGATCTTTCTGTTCAGATCCAAAGACAATGGAAAGGCATAAACTCTTGCATAGTTAAGCTGTAATTGTGTTAATAACTGGATGCAAGTACAACTGGTTATCTTGCTGCAGTAAGGCTGTTCCCAAATCCTAACTCACTAGTATTACACTACATGGTAACTTTACCACTTAGGTCAAAGCATATCAGCATTGGCATTGCCATTCAGAGTTAACTGATTTTAGTAGACACTGTTTATTGTTCAATGCTCCAATTGGTGACCAATTGGGAAAGTTTGCTAAATAGTAACAAATGCAAAAATGTTTGCAATGCTATTGCACCTGTTGGTCACTACACCGCAGCTATAGCTATCATCTTTCAGGATCTGGGTCAAAACATTTTGCTATCAGTATGTGATGTCAAGTACATGGAGGTCAAGTATCTTTAACCGTTGAACACAAAAATATTTGCTTCAAGTTCATTTGGGAAAACTCTGTTTGATAGATTTTGATCATGATCAGCAAAGGCTTCATCCGATGTGCCTCCACATCCATAAAGTACGATCATCACTATAGTTTTTACTGTGGGAAGATCATTAAATATGTCATTAAACAAGTGCAACTATCTGTATCTTCCAAATAGCATCCAGAATGTATTTAAAATGCTGATACTGGCAAGTGAAGCTTATTAAAAGTATCTGCTCTTTCTATCGAGGTCAGTGCAAGTTCACAGAATGACAGAACTGTTATGGTGCAGAAGAAAGCCACTGACTCATCGTGCCTGCACCAACTCATAAAACGAGCACCATTACTCAATGGCAATCTCCTGATTTATCCCATACCCTTGTACATTCTTATTATCCAAATAATCACCCAATTCCCTCCTGAATACCTCTTCCACACTTTCAGACACTGCAATCCACACCCTAACTACTCACTCTGTGAACAAGATTCTCCTGAATTCACTCATGCTCCTTATGAACATCACTTTAAATCTATGCCCTCTTGCCCTTGCTCTTTTTACAAGTGGGAACAGTTTCTTCTTATCTACTCAAACAAACTCACTCAAGGTTTTGAAAACCTCTATCAGATCTGCACTTTAGCCTCCTTTGTCCAAGGAGAATAATCCCAACTTCTTCAATCTATCCTAATAAATTCCTCAACCCAGAACAATTCTTGTAAACCACTTCTGCATTCTCTCCACTGTAGTCACATCCTTCCTATAATGTGGTACCTAGAACTGTACACTGGAATTGCCTCTGTAATGGCATTGTGAGTCAACCAAAAGAACGAAAACAACAGCTCCCCACCAGCTTCTTGAGGGCAACTTCGGAAGGGCAATAAATGCTGAGTGACATTGGCTTGGTCACATCATGTGTGAAGAAAACAATTTCCAGCTGAGGTGTAACAAGTTTGTTGTACATCACCTTCTTGCTCTGTACTCTATACACTTTTAATAAAGCTGACAAAACGCTTTACTGCTCTCTCTCTACCTGACCTGCAATCATCACATATACCCAGGTCCATCCAATCAGCCATCCCTTTGTCTTCTCAACTGTCTTTTTCTCTCTAGGAGAAAGTGGGGACTGCAGATACTGAAGATCAGAGTCTAAAGTTTGGTGCTAGAAAAGTACAGCAGGTCAGGCAACATCCAAGGAGCAGGAGAGTCAACATTTCGGCCAAAAGCCCTTCCTCAGGAATGAGCTATTTGGATAATTTTTTCTCTGTCTGGGCTCCATCTCCACTTATTCATTCACTCACTCCTTTCCTTTACTTCCAGCAACCACACATGTCACCACCCCACATTAGCACAAATATAATGATTTCCCAGCTACTAATAGTTTTGAAGAAGGGTCATGGACATGAAACATTAACTCTGCTTTCTCGCCATAGATGTTACCAGACATGCTGAGTTTCTCCATCAAATCGGGTTTTTGTTTTAAATCTCCAGCATTCACAGTTCTTTGTTTCATTACACCCAAGTTCTTCTGCACCCTCCTGAGAATTGTAATTCGTATTTCACATTGTCTTTCAATGTTTTTCCTTCAAAAATGCATCGCTTCACACTTCTCTGCAATGAAACTGATCTGCCCATGCCACCAACATGTCTATCCATACACAGTCATACAGTCATAAAGGTATACAGCAAAGAAAAAGGCCCTTTGGCCCATCATGTCCATGCTGCTTAAAAACAACCACCTATCTACTCTAATCCCAATTTCCAGCACTGGGCCCTTAACCTTGCGTGGCTTGGCATCGTAGGTTTGCATCTAAATTCTTCATTAATGTATAAGGATTTCTGTCTTTACCATCCTTACCAGCAGTGAGTTCCAGATTCCCACCATTCTCTGGGTGAAAAAGGTTTTTTCCCCTAACATCTCCTCTAAGCCTTCTGTACCTTACCTTAAATCCATTTCCCTGATCATTGATCCCTCCAGCAAAGGGATAGGTTTCTACCAATGTCCTGTACAGTCGCAACATGTCATCCCATTTCCTATACATAGTGTTCTGACCAATGAAGGCTAGCGTGCTAAATGCCTTCTTCACCACCCTGTCCTTTCAGCCATCATTGATTTCTACCTCTCTTGGAATCATACATCCTAACCGGGCTGCATTTTTGCTGAGTCATAAATTTCCTCCTTAAATGTCTGCATGTGCTTGCTAACTGTCATTCCTGCTAATCTATCTGCCCAGTTCATTTCAGCTAACTCTATCCAAAATTCACCCAATAGCAGCAGAGTAGGACACTTCAGACACAACTCACCTACTCCATCCATTTCTATTTCTTTCTTTTTCTCTCTTTGTTTCATCGCTTTTGTGCTTTTTTCCCTTCTCTCTTCTTTCTTCTCCCAGCCACAGAATCCTGGCCTCGGACTCGGTCTAGACCCAGCGAGGTGACCTCCCAGTCTGGTATGGCAGCCCTTCAGCTCAGCATGGCGGATTCCTGGCCCGACGCAGCGGTCTTTCGGCCTGGTGTGGTGGACCTTTAGCCTAGCATGGTGGTCTCTCAGTGGCCCAGCGTGGCAGTCTATCGGTCTGGCGTGGTCTCAGTGTAGACTTTCGGTCTTGAGGTGATTCCTCAAAGTGTGATCCCACCACGTCTAAGCATTTAAGTCAGACTGTAATGTTTGAACTTGTAGCTTTATTTCTTAATTTTCTACTTAAAATTGAGGTATGCAATGTGTAAGTTTTAACCTTACTTCATATGATTTACACTATACTACAATTACTGCAACTTTTAATGTCTAACTTTGTTCCTTTTTTCTACCTTGTTCTTAAGATTTTGTATCTAGGTACTTGTACCCAAGATGGCGCCTTGTAGAACATAGAACATAGAAGAATACAGCGCAGTACAGGCCCTTGGGCCCTCGATGTTGCGCCGATCCAAGCCCACCTAAACTACACTAACCCACTATCCTCCATATACCTATCCAATGCCCTCTTAAATGCCCATAAAGAGGGAGAGTCCACCACTGTTACTGGCAGGGCATTCCATGAACTAACAACTCGCTGAGTGAAGAACCTACCCCTAACATCAGTCCTATATCTACCCCCCCTTAATTTAAAGCTATGCCCCCTTGTAATACCCGACTCAATACGCGGGAAAAGGTTCATACTGTCGACCCTATCTAACCCCCTAATCATCTTGTACACCTCAATCAAGTCACCCCTAAACCTTCTTTTCTCTAGCGAAAACAGCCCCAAGTGCCTCAGTCTTTCCTCATACGATTTTCCTTCCATACCAGGCAACATCCTGGTAAACCTCCTCTGCACCCGTTCCAATGCCTCCACATCCTTCCTATAGTATGGCGACCAAAACTGCACACAATATTCCAGATGCGGCCGTACCAGAGTCTTATACAACTGCATCATGACCTCAGGACTCCGGAACTCAATTCCTCTACCAATAAAAGCCAGTACGCCATATGCCTTCCTCACCGCACTATTTACCTGGGTGGCAACTTTCAGAGATCTGTGTACATGGACACCAAGATCCCTCTGCTCATCCACACTACCAAGTATCCGACCATTAGCCCAGTACCCCATCTTTTTGTTATTCTTCCCAAAGTGAATCACCTCGCACTTAGCTACATTGAATTCCATCTGCCACCTTTCTGCCCAGCTCTGCAGCTTCTCTATATCCTAAATGTGTGGCAACATTATACACATTTCACAGTACTCCTGTACTTGAGTACACATGACATTAAAATCAAACCAATCTCTCTTCATAGCTCAAAGTCTACAGCCCAGACGACATCCTCTGCACCCTCTCCAATATGATCACATCCCTCCTATAATGTAGATTCCAGAACTGCACAATACTCTTGCTAGCCTAACCAATGCTTTATGCAGTTCTGCAATAACCTCATGCTTTTATACTTGATGCCTTGAATAATAAAGACAAGTAAACCATGCTGTCTTAACCCGTTAATCCACTTGTCCTGATACCTTAAGGGACCAGTGTACATCCACACCCCATGACCATCATCCTCTGCTTCCTTCCACTCAGCCATCTATGGATCCAACTTGCCAAATTTCCTTAGATCCCATGGGTTCTTATCTTTGCTATCAGTCTCCCATGCAGGACCTTATCTAAAGCCTTGCTGAAGTCCAAATAGACTATATCAAAAGCACAGCCCTCACTAATACACCTGGTCACCTCTTCAAAAAAATTCAATCAAGGTGATCAAACATAACCTCCCCTTAACAAAAGCATGCTCACTGTCCTTGATTAATCTCTGCCTCTCCAAACACAAATTAACTCTGTCCCTCAGAATTGCTTCAAATAGTTTCCCCATCACCAACAGGTGAGACTGACTGACCTGTAGTTCCTTAGTATTTGTTCCCTTCTTGAAAAACAGTACCACACTGGCTATCCATTAGTTTTCCAGTACCACTCCTGTGACCAGAGAGGAATTGAACATTTTTGCAAGCACCCCTGCTCTTTCCTTCCTTGCTTCACTCAACAACCTGAGATACATCCATCTCTGGACATTTATGTACTTTTAAGCCTGCCAGACCACTCATAACCTCCTGTCTACACTAATTTCTTTAATCATATCACATCTTCTTCGTGATATTTATACCAGTATCGTTGCTCTCACTAGTGAGCACTGACAAAAAAAATTCATTTAGAGCCCTACCCACATCCTTTGGCTCCACACATTATCACTGTGGTCCTTAATGGGCTCCACTCTTACCCTCATTATCCTTTGACACAATGTACCTGTAAAGCAACTTGGGGCTTTCCTTTATTTTACTTGCCATAATCCTTGCATGTCCCCTTATAGCTTTTATAATCGTCACCTTAAGTTCCCTCTAGCACATTCTACATTCCTCACGGGCTTCTGCTGTTTTATATCTGCCATAAGCTCCCTTTTTCAATTAACTGAATATATCTTGACATCCAGGGTCCACAGGCACCCTTTTTTTTTTAATTGGAACATTCGTTAAACGTAATTCCTAAATGCATCTCACTTTTCTGAGTCAGATTTACCCGAGACAGAAAGTATCTGCTCCCAGACCATTCTAACCCATCCTTGACCTTTGCCATAATAATCTTGAATCTAGTCGAGCTAAGATCATTACCTGCAAAATTCTCCCCTCCTGGAGCTATAGGCTATCCTTATTACAGTTTACAATTCTTCAAAGCTTAATGTCACCTTATAACTTTGAAATTGTTCCCTGTAGATCAAGATCCAAATCATTCAGATGTATGAGAAAAGCAAGGGTCCCAATACCAAACCCTGGGGAATTCCATTGCAAACCTTTTTCCAATTTGAAAATTATTCATTGACTATTAGTCTTTGGTTCCTAACAGTCAGTCAATTTTGTATCCGTGTTGCTACTGACCCTTTTGATCCATTATCTACAACTTGCCTTGATGTCTGTTGGGTGGCATTGCATTAACTGCCTTCCAGAACAGTGTTAGTCTCACCAAGCTTTTGTTACTTATCCAAAAAAAACCCAACAAATTAAAAATTATTTCCCTTTTAGAAAGTCAGTCTGACTTTTCCTGATCAATTCACCTTCTTCCATGTTGACAACTAATTCCATCCCAAATAATTGTCACTAGAAATTTTCCCACCACTGTAATTGCTGGGATTATCCTTACTCCCTGTTTGAAAAAGGTGGTAATATTTTCAAATTTTATATCTTCTGGCACCTCCCCAAGTCCAGGGAAGATTGTAGCCCATGGTCCTTCAATTTCCACTCTCACTTTGTTAAAATTCTTGGTTATATCTCATCCAGCCCTGATGCCTTGTCAAATGTAAGCACCAACAGTCTATTCAACACTTCTACTTAAAAACTTCTAATGACCAAGTTTCCTCCATTGTTGCCATGGCCTAGACAACATCTCTCTCTTTGGTAAAGACTAACACAAAGTAGTCATTTAACATACTGGACATGCCTAGTCACCAGATGTAGATCCCTAATCGGCTCAACTCCTCTTATCACAATTTTACTATTTATGTAACCTTAGGAGAACTAGAAAGCATCTTCATGTTGGCTGCTAAGTCGTTCTCATAAATTCTCTTTGCTGCTTTTATATGCTTTGCCACTTCTAAATGTTCTGTATTTGTCTTGGTTCCCAATTTTATTTTCTGCCTGACACTTGTCATAAGCTCACCTTTAACCTTAATTTCTAACTCCTTTGTCATCCAAGAAGCCCTAGATTTGTTTGTTCGACCTTTCACATTTGAGGGAACATGCCTAGACTGTTCCTGAGAAATGTCCTCTTTGAAGTTGGATCACTGTTCAGCCAACCTTCCAATCCAGTCAATACTGGCCAACTTTGCTCATGCTCCACTGAAATATGCGCTCCATCAGTTGATTTTTCTGACTCTGCATTGTTACACATCTTCTTCAGCATCATCCTGAACATTATGATACCATGATCACTGTCTCCTAAATGTTCCCCATATGACATGGGGTCTATTTAGTCCAACTCATTTCCAAGACACAGGTCCAACAATGCAACCTTTTTTTCTTGGACTGGAAACATACTGCTGTAAGAAGCTCTCCTGTACACAATCCAAGAACACCTGCCTTTCACTCTACAAATATCTCAGTCTGTGTTTGGGAAACTGAAGTGCCCCATTATAATTACTCTACAACATGCATCTCTTTGTAATTTCCCTGCAGATTTGTTTTCCAGCATCCTTTTCACTAGTTGGTATTCGATAGACTATACCTAACAATGTAATTTTGTTCCTTAGCTCTAGCCAAATTGATTCTATGCTCGGTCTCTCTGAGACATCTCTTTTGCGAGCAATGTAGTGCTCTTCTTAACCAATACTGCTACCCCTCCCACCTTTCCCACCTTTTCTGCCTTTTCTGATTACTTTGTACCGAGACATATTTAACATTCAGTCTTGCCCTTTCTTGAGCCAGGTCTGTGTTATCAGCACAACATCAAAATTCCTTATGACAACCTTATTTACCATATTTCAGGTGTTCACATGCATGCACAATAATCCTGTTCTGGACTTAAAAGATTTTTCTTTCTTCCTCTGATTTCAACTACTAATCTGCCATTGTCTACGTCACTGCCAGTTGCTTTGCCATGTATTTTGTGAACCCTGAGTTTCTCCTCTATTATTCTCCCTTGGTTCCCACATCTCTGCCAAGTTACTTTAAAGCCTTCCCAAAGCACTAGCAAAACACCCCGCAAAGAACTCAGTCCCAGCTTTGTGCTATGCAACTCATCTGGCTTGCACAGGTGTAAACTTCCCCAGAGTCGATCCATGTCTTTGAAATCTAAAGTTCGTTCTCCTGCACCATCTTTCCAGCCTCGCATTCATCTGCCTATCCTTCTATTTCTGTACTCGCTTGCACATGGCACTGACATTATTAAACGTGAGATCCCGCTTCCTGACTTTCTATCAAGCTTCCTAAATTCTGACTGCAAGACCTCATCCCCCTTCCTACTAAAGTCACTGGTACCAATCTGGACCAGGACCTTTGGTTATTCTATATAGTCTTAAACTTACTTCCCTTACACTAACTTTACTGTAATTCCTTTACCGCACTTTGTTTACTTTTTTTTATATCAGCCCTGACTTTCATGTATTCCTGTCGTTTCAGTTAATCCCTTCTACTGAAAAACACCCTTTTAAAAAAAGCACAAAAAAACGAACCACTTCCTCATAATGTCGCCATTAGTTTTTTTTTCTCCCAATCAGCAGTAGCAGAAGCTGCGCCTGTTAATACTATGCCTCCCCTCTTGTTTCTGGGACTGGGATCCTGAGTCTCAATACATTCTCTCGTCGTTATGTAGAAACTGAAGTGCTGGGCCCCCATCCTGTGCCTCAATATATCCTCTTGTTTATGGTCAAGTTCCTTCAACGATTGGCATGGGATGGTGAGATATCTTCAGACATTTATTTGGATCTTTTGAATTGATTCATACTCTCAATTGCTAAAGTTTTGTTTCAATGCTATCATGCTGCAAATTCCAACAGTTAACACTTTCTTGGTCTCTCTCTTCTTTTTCAGTTCTTCTTTGTGGACTTTCAGGCTGACGTTAAGAACAGCTGGAACTTGCCTCAGCGGATGCTGCATTGATCTTAGACACATATCTATTTCAAATGTTTTAAAAATTGTTGAGGTGATAAATAGTGAGGAACATAGCCTCAGACTAAAGAAGACGTAAATGGGATTGTCAGATGTGCTGATCGGTCACAAATGGAATTCAATCTGGATAAACGTGAGGTAATGCACTTGGGCAGGACAACAAGGCAAGGGAATACCCTGGGATGCATCGAGGATCAGAGGGAGCTTGGTATCTATGTGTACTGGTTCCTTCAGGTATCAGGACAGGTTGATAAAATGGTTAAGAAGGCATATGGTATACTTGCCTTTATTAGTCAGGGCATTGAAACTAAGAGTATAGAGGTTATGTCAGAATTGTATAAAATGGTGATTAGGCCACAGCTACAGTATTGTGTGCAGTTCTGGAATCCACATTATAGGAGGAACATGATAGCACTGGATAGCATGCAGAGGAGATTTACCAGGACCTTGGCTGGAGAGCTTGTTATGGAGAGAGATTGGACAGAGAGATTAGGGTTGTTAACTTTTGAGAAGATGAGAGTGAGAGGGGACATAACTGAGATGTATAAAATAATGAATGGCTTAGATAGGGTAGACAGAAAGAAACATTTTCATCCAGCAGGTGGTGGGAGTCTGGAACTCACTGCCTGCAAGAGTCATAAACCCTCATTACATTTAAAAAGTATTTCGACACACAGTTATGATGCCAAGGTATATTAGGCTATAGATCAAGAACTGGAAAATAGGGTTATAACAGGTAGTTGCTTTTCAACAGTGTGGACACAAGGGGCCAAAAGGCTATGCTCTGTGCTGTAGATCAATGAATCTATCTACTTCGAGTCAATATTCACCATGAAGACATACTAAGCCCGTAAATATATTGTTTTCCACAGTCAGTGTTCTGTGACACACTACAAATTTATTTTGGCATATTAAGGGTTTCTAGTCCAAGTTTTTGGCTTGCTCTAGCTGAGATGCGTAGTTGTTGCCTGCTCCATATTTTCACTTATTAATGCACTGGGCTTAGAGTAATTTGTTTCCTCAGTATGAGTATGGTGCCATTACTTAGTCTCAAACTTACTTCTGAGGCTTCATTTTTAGATCACCACATTTAGCCACCTCACACAGATCTGAAAGTTATGACATTGCATGACACGCTGGCATCCATCTGACATTTTATGTTAACTTGGTGTTTTCCTCCTGCACTCATTATTCCAACACTGACAGACCATTTGTCACCTCACAGCCTAACTGAGTTGACCTGTTGCATGGTGTAGCGTGATTTGTCACAATCTTCAGCTGATCGCTCTTTGGAGTCCATCTACAGCTACTTGTTGGGTCTCCTCCAAGACAAACACTTGTGTGCAAAATAACTTAGCTTCTCACAGTCAGAATGTTCTTTCCCTTTTATTCCCTTTGCATGATGTCCTCTGCATTGTTTGCATCCTGAGCTTTGTCCGTGATACTTTTGCCATATCAATCTGGAATGTCTTTCAGCTTAACACAAAGCCTGATTTGTCATTCCATGATTATGCTGTAGTTACTGATTTGCAATTTCTGCACTTCGCACATCAAATGCTTTCCTGTGAATGTGTTTCAGCTTTCTCATTAAGTGTTCTCACTGCAGGACTTCATATCCCTAATACAAATCCTGTCTTTAATTAGATCATCTTTAGTTGCTCAAAATCACAGAATTAGGTAATTTTCATGCAGACATTTTAAAGAACAAAGAACAAAGAAAATTTACAGCCCAGGAACAGGCCCTTCGGCCCTCCAAGCCTGAGCCAATCCAAATCTGCTGTCTAAACCTGTCGCCCAATTTCTAAGCATCTGTATCCCTCTACTCCCCACCTACTCATGCATCTGTCTAGATGCATCTTAAATTAATCTACCATGCCTGCCTCTCCTACCTCTGCTGGCAACGCATTCCAGGCACCTACCACCCTCCGTGTAAAGTACTTGCCTCGTGTATCTCACTTAAACCTTGCACCTCTCACCTTGAAAGCGTAACCTCTCGATATTGAATCCTTCGCCTTGGGGAAAAAGCTTATCTCTATCTACCCTATCTATAACCTTCATGATTTTGTAGACCTCAATCAGGTTCCCCCCTTAATCTCCTTTTTTCTAATGAAAACAACCCTCACTGACTCAACCTCTCTTCATAGCTAGCACCTTCCATATCAGGCAACATCCTCATAAACCTTCTCTGTACCCACTCCATAGCGTACATATTCTTTTGGTAATGTGGCGACCAGAACTGTACACAGTATTCTAAATGTAGCCAAACCAATGCCGTGTACAATTTTAACATGACCTGCCAGTTCTTGTACTCAATACCCCGTCCGATGAAGGCAAGCATACCATTTGCTTTCTTGACTACTCTATCCACCTGTGCAGCAACCTTCAGGGTACAATGGTCCTGAACGCCCAGATCTCTCTGCTCATCAACTTTTCCCAAGGCTCTTCCATTTACAGTATAATTCGCTCTAGAGTTAGATTTTACAAAATGCATCACCTCACATTTGGACTGAACTCCATCTGCCATCTCTCCGCCCAACTCTCCAGTCTATCTATAGTTTCCTGTATTCTTTGACAGTTCCCTGTGCTTTTTGATACCCCACCAATCTTTGTGTCATCTGCAAACTTGCTGATCATACCTCTTCCAGATCATTTATGTAGAACACAAACAACAGTGGCCCCAGCACTGATCCCTGTGGATTTCTCCATTTCGAGACACTCCCTTCAACTACTACTCTCTGTCTGCTGTTGATCAACCAGTTCGTTATCCACTTAGTTGGAACACCCTGCACACCATGTGACTTCACTTTCTCCATTAGTCTACCATGGGGAACCTTATCAAATGCCTTACCAAAGTCCATGTATATGACATCTAATCCATTAATGGATTCTTTCACCTTAGGCTGTCATATCAAACACACACAACTCATAACTTACATTCAACTTGGAGTTCAAGACATGTCTTTAAGACTTCCAAAATATCTGTTGTCCATGTTCTGATGGACATGGAAGGCTCCTCTGGGGTCAGTCTCTAAACACCTCCATCTGCCATGACCAGGGCCTCCAAGCCCTCCCTTTCTTCCTCTCTCAACGTCTCCACCAGTACCCTTCCAGTGACACTCTAATTTGTTTGGCTGAACTGGTCCTCACCTTTAATAATTTCTCCTTTGAATCCTCCCACTTCCTCCAGACGAAAGGGGCAGCCATTCGCACCCGCGTGGGCCCCAGCTATGCCTGTCTCTTTGTCAGCTACGTGGGACAGTCCATCTTCTGCAGTTACACCAGCACCATGTCCCACCTTTTCCTCCGCTACATTATTGACTGCATCGGCGCCACCTTGTACTCGCACGAAGAGGTTGAACAGTTCATCAACTTCACCAACACATTCCACCCAGACTATAAGTTCACCTGGACCATCTCAGACACCTCCCTCCCCTTCCTGGGCCTCTCCATCTCCATCAACGGTGACCGACACAACATTGACATTTTCTACAAACCCAACGATTCCCACAGCTACCTGATTTACACCTCCTCCCACACTGCCTCCTGTAAAAATGTTACCCCTTATTCCCAATTCCTCCATCTCCCCTGCATCTGCTCCCATGAGGGCCAGTTCCACACGGAACACACTAGATGGCCTCCTTCTTTAAAGACCGCAATCTCCCCATCCACGCAGTTGAAGATGCCCTCCAGCGCATCTCATCATGTCCCGTACCTCCATCCTCAAACCCCACACCTCCAACCACACCATGAACAGAACCCTCCTGGTCCTCAACTTCCATCCCACCAACTTCTGTATGTATTGCATCATCCACCAACATTTCTGCCACTTACAAACGGACCCTACCACCACAGATATATTGCCCTCCCCACCTCTATCCGCTTTCTGTAAAGACCGTTCCATCCGTGACTACCTTGTCAGATCCATGCCCCCCCTCCCCCAACAACCCACCCTCCCTACCTTCTCCTGCCACCGCAGGAATTGCAAAACCTGCGCCCACCCCTTCCCCCTCACCTCCGTCCAAGGACCTAAAAGAGCCTTCTACACCCATCAAAGTTTCACCTGCACTTCCACACTTCACTTACTGTAGCCGTTGCTCCCGATGCGGTCTCCTCCACATTAGGGAGACAGGACACCTCCTCGCAGAGCGCTTCAGAGAACATCTCCGGGACACCTGCACCAACCAACTCCACCACCCTATCGCCGAACACTTCAACTCCCCCTCCCACTCCACCAAGGACATGCAGGTCCTGGGCCTCCTCCATCGCCTAATGCCTGGAGGAAGAATGCCTCATCTTCCACCTCGAGACCCTCCAACCCTATGGCATCAATGTGGATTTCACCAATTTCCTCATTTCCCCTCCTCCTACCTTATCCCTGTTTCAAACTTCCAGCTCAGCACCGCCCTCATGATCTGCCCTACCTGTCCATCTTCCTTCCTACCTATCCACTCCACCCTCCCTACAGACCTATCACCATTACCCCACCTCAATCCACTGAGTGGATTCCCAGCTGACTTCCCCTTACCGACCCACCCTGACCTGCTATGCTTTACCAGCACCACACTCTCAACTCTAATCTCCAGCATCTGCAGTCCTCATTTTCATCTGAAGTGGAACTGAACCCACTATATCAAATTCCTTTAACAGCATCAATGTCACTCTGGGATGTTAAATGTACTTGTACAAAATTGTCAAAAACTGCCCTGAATGACTCAGTTGATGCAAAAGGTACAGGTTATTCAACCACAGGTTGACAGCACAATCGAACATAAAGTCAACTTCATCCCAGTCCTCCAGACGACAAACTAAACGCGTGTAACAGAAAATTCTTTATGTTGCCCTAACTTAAATGTTTGGATTGCATCTCTGCTCTAAAATGCAAATTCACAAGGCATTTCATATGTTAAGAGTTTTATTCCTTGTAAAGCTACAAAACCAATTGATAAAAAGTTCATTAGGGTTATACATGCAAATTGTGCGCATTCTCAATAAATATCCTTAATATTAATTAACGCAGTGTCGAGTAAACTTATCTCCTACATGAATGAGAAGTATTGCACATGTCCAGTATCTTTATGATCAGTAATCTGGCATTTGTGGGGCCACGACGAGAATCCCTCAATTTCTGCACTTACCGAATGTAGCCCAATGTGGTTTGGGAAGGAATAAAAAGTCTGTCTTTGTGGGTATCAGCATTGGTACAGCCATCTCTTCTGTTGTCCACCACTGGATTCTCCAGTTCCCTAAGAGTTACCCACAAATTACATTTTCAGAACTTTCTAACAAGTATGATATACAAGTACTCGTATTACAGATATGATTCTGACACTCTATATAGTGCAAACTCATTAGTTTGAAATATATCATAAACTAACCAACCACAGTTATGCTATCCCCTCACTAGAAAACTACACAGCTATTCATTATAAATAAAATAGAAATGCAAGGCCAGGCGATGTGGTTGTACCTGCATGATGTGGGAGCTGGTGGACCCGTTGTGTTTTGGAGTGACTGGATCTATAGCAAGTGTTGATTGCTTGAGGAACTCTGGCCCAGAGTTGATGAGCTGGAGTCCAATCTTCGAGCAAAGCAACACATCAGACAGGGGGAAAGAGTTATCTGGGCATTGTCTTTCAAAAAGCAGCCACATGTCTTTCATTAATTAACTTGAATTCATACAGTGGTCAGGGACAGGAGGGTATGACTACATGTGAAGCAGGCAGAGGGATCCAGGAGATGGCGTGGAAGGAGCCTCAGCCCTTAAATTTCTCTTGCTCCCGGTATGAAGAGTACAGATGGCTGTAGGAAGAATGAGCAAACTGACCATTGCAATTGTGCCATTTAAGGGGGGCACGGAGAGAAGAGGAGAAATATAGTTGTGATTGGGGATAGTATAATCAAGGAAAAGACACAGTTCTCAGTGCCCCAAGGACTGTGAGCTCGCAGGCTCTGTTCCCTGGGCTCAGGGTCTCTCATCTGGGCTGTAAAGGAACTTGGAGTGAGAGGGGAGAGATCCAATTGCCATGGTCCACATAGGTACCAAATATATGGGCAGAAATAGGAAAGAGGTTCTGCAGAGGGAATATGAACAGTAGGGGCTAAATTAAAAAGCAGGACCAAAAACCCAATTATCTTTGAGCCAAGAGCAAATTCACACAGGGTCTACAAGAATAAAGAGGTATGCACATGGCTCGAAGATTGGTGCAGGAGAAGCAGATTCCAATTCATGGGATACTGGGAGAGGGGGGAGTTGTTCTGGTGGAATAGGCTCCACCCCAGTCATGTGGGACCAGAGTCTTGGTGAATTGCAAAGCTTGGGCTGTGGACAGGGCTTTAAATTGAAAGGTCGGAGGAGGTCATTTGCATCGGAAATTATGGAAAGAGTTAAAGGGGGGAGAGCTCAGCAGAGGTTATTGAAGTTTCCAGAACAAGTAAAAGGACTCTGCATATGGAAAGGGTCAGGAATCTAAAATCAGGCACAATAAATAAGGGGACAACTATGAGAAAGGGGGTTGGGGGGTGGGGGGCAGTTAATCCAGGACTTTTTAAAAATTAAATCATAAGATGTGGGCTTCACTGACATGGCCAGCATTTATTGCCTGGCCCTGATTGCCCAGAGGCTGTAAAGAGGCAACCACATTGCTGTAGAACTGGAGTCACACATAGGCCACACCAGGTTAGGATGGCAGTTTCCTTCCCTAAAGGTGAATATGTGTTCTACTTGAATGCTCAGAGTGTATGGAACAAGATAAAAGAGCTTGTACCACAGATTGAAATTGGTGGGTATGTTGTTGTGAGTATCACAGAAACATGGCTTCAAGAGGATCAGGCTGGGAACTAAATGTATAACAATTCAGGTCCTATCAAAACAACAGACAGATGAACAGAGTGGGCAGGCTTGCCTTGCTCGTAAGTAATGAAATTAAATCGATAGCATGAAGCAATACATGGTTGTAAGGTGCAGAGCCTGTGTGGATGTGAGGAACTGCAAAGCAAAAATGACCCTGATGAGAGTTATCTTCAGGTTTCCTAGCAGTAATCAGCATGCGGGGAAGGAAATAAATCAGGAGATAGAAAAGGCATGTTAGAAAAGATACTCATCAATCATTGTGGGAGTCTTCATTATGTACGTGGACTGGAAAAATCAAGTTGGCAGTGGATTACAAGGAAATAAGTTCAAGGAATATCTATTAGATGATTCTTTGAAGCAGCTTGTGGGTGCAGCTCACTAGGGAACAGGCGATTCTGGATTTGGCGATGCGTAATGAGGCAGTTTGAGAGGGATAAGCTGGAATCAGACATAATGGCAATACAACTGAGTAAAGGTAACGATAAAGACATCAGTGAGGAGCTGGCGGGAGCCATTTGGAAGGGGAGCCTAGCAGGAAAGATGGTGAAGCAGAAATGGCAGGAGTTTCTGGGGATAGTTCAGGAGGCACAGCAGAAATTCATCCTGAGGTAAAAGAAAAATACTTTATAGACTTAATTAAACTTCAGAGCCACAGCAATGTGGTTGGCTCTCAACTTCCCTCTGAAGTGGCCTTGCAAGACATTCAATTGTATCAATAACCACAAAATCTCAATAAAGAAATGAAACTGGGCGGACAACCTGCAACGACATAGGCTTCGGAAAAGACAAAGAAAGAAACAGCTCATCAATTCTGCAAACTCGACCTTACTAACATCTGAGGTGAAAATGTGTTGCTGGAAAAGCGCAGCAGTTCAGGCAGCATCCAAGGAACAGGAGAATCGACGTTTCGGGCATAAGCCCTTCTTCAGGAAGCAATCTAACATCTGGGGGCCAATGCCAAAACTGGGATAATGGCCTCACAGACTAGTCAAGAAACAGCCTTGAGTATGACGATACTCATGGAATCATACTTTATGGACAATATCCCAGACATCACCAGCACCATTCATGGATGCGTCCTGCCCCACCGGCAGGACAGACACAGCAGAAGTGGTTGCAAAAGTGGTATACAGTTGGTCGAGAGTGGCCCTGTGAGTTCTCAACACTGACACCAGATCCCATGAAGTCTCATGGCTTCAGACTAAACAAAGGCAAGGAAATCTCCATGTACTGTCCAACCTCAGCAGATGAATCAGTACTCCTCCACATTGAGCAATACTCAGATGAAGCACTGAAGGTGGCAAGTGCAAAATGTACTCTGGGTGGGGGATTTCAATGTCCACCATCAAGAGTGGCTCAGCAGCAGCACTACAGACTGAAATAGCCAGGTCCTAAAGGACATAGTTGCTCGACTGGGTCTGTGTCAAGTGGTAAGGGATCCAACAAAATGGAAAAATAAACCTGGCCTCAGCTTTACCAGAAGCATCTGTTCATGACCGTGTTGGTAAGAAAGACCACTACACAGTCCAAATGGAGACAAAGCCCCACCTTCCCATTGAGAATAATCTCCATGATATTGTGAGTCACTATCACCGTACTAAATGGGACAGACTAATAGCAAGCCAAGACTAGGCATCCATGATGTGTTGTAACTATCACCAGCAGAATATGCAACCTCATGCCCTGCCATATTCTCCACTCCACCATGGTCATCAAGTCAGGCGGTCAATCCTGGTTCAATGGAGAGTGCAGGAGGGCATTCCAGGAGCAGCCCTGAGCGTACGTAACAACAAGGCATCAACATGGTGAAGCTCCGACAACTCTGCACACACAAAGCAGGAAAAATCCAACCCAGGAAATTACTGCCCGTCAGTCTACTGTTGACTTTCAGTAAAGCAATGGAAGGTGTCATCAGGATTGTTATCAAGCATTGTCTGCGAGTAATAACCTACTCAGTGATGTTCAGCTTGGTTACTTGCCAGGGCCACTCAGCTCCTGACGTTATTACAGCCTTGGTCCAAATGTGGACAAAAGAGCTGAATTCCAGAAGTGAGGTGAGTGTGACAGCACATGACGTCATGGCCGCATCAAACCAAGTGTGGCATCAAGGAGCCTCAGCAAAACTGAAAGCAATGGGTATCAGAGGACAAACTCTCTGCTGGTTGGAGTCATACCTGACACATAGGAAGATGTTGTGGTGGTTGGAGGTCACTCATATCAGCTTCAAGATATCCCTGCAGGAGGTCTTCAGGGTAGGAGGCCCAACCATCTTCATCTGCTTCATCCATGACCTTCTTTCCATCATTAAGGTCAGATATGAGAATGTTTATCAATGATGCACAGTGTTCAGCACCACTCGTCTTCTCAGATACCTAAACAGTTGGTTCTCAAATGCAAACAAGATCTGGGCAATATCCACACTTGGACTGATAAGTGGCAAGTCACATTCACGCCACACAAATCCCAAGCAATGACCATCTTCAATAACTGACAATTGAACCAAGACATTTTGACATTCAATGATGTTATCATCACTGAATGCCCCAACTATCAACATCCTTGGGGTTATCGTTGATGACCAAACTCAAGTGGACTCGCCACATATACACCTGGCTACAACAGCAGGTCAGAGACTAGAAATACTGAAGTAAGGACATCATGACTCCCTAAAGCCTGTCTATCATCTACAAGTCACAAGTCAGGAGTGTGACAGAATACTCCCCATTTGCCTTGATGTCTGCAGCTCGAACTGCATTCAATAAGTGTGACACCATCAGGGATATAGCGGCCCACTTGATTGACACCACATTGACATGCATCCACTCCTTCACAGCAGTGTATATTATCACTGGGTACACTGCAGAAATTCACATAAGATCCTTAGAGAGCACCTTTCAAACCCATGACCACTTCCATGGAAAGACAAGGGCAGCAGATACATGGGAATTCCATCACCAGGTGCAAGCTCCCTCCATGCCAGTCACTATTCTGACTTGGAAATATATTGCTGTTCCTTCACTGTCACTGGGGCAAAATCCAGGAATTCCCTTCCAAAGGATCACTGTAGATTAACCTAAAGCATGTAGACTGCAATGGTTAAAGAATGATGTGGAGGTGCCAGGGGTATTGTGTGATTTTTAACTCCGTGGTTAAAGAAGGTAACTCATCCCCACCTTCTCAAGGCTACCTAGAGACAGGCAATAAATGCTGGCCAGCCAGCAACACCCACATCCCAGGAATATAAAGGGGAGGCTTTTAAAAACCAGCAGAGATAATTATAAAAAGCATTAAGTGGGGGAGAAGATAAAATATAAGGGTTAGCTAGCTGGCAATACAAAATAAGATTGCAAGAGTTTTTTTTAGATATTTAGAACAGACATTGGACTCCTGGAAAGTGAGGGTGGAGAACAAACAAACGGCAGAGAAACTGAATGCATACTTTGCAGAAGTTTTCATAGTGGAAGACACCAGCAGCATACCAGAACTTCAAGATAGTCAAATGTAGAGATGAGTGCAGTGGCCATCTAAGGAGAATGTACTAGACAAGCTGAAGGGTCTGAAGGTGGATAAATCACCTGGACCACACAGACTATGCCACAGAGGACTGAAGGAGATAGCCAAGCTGATGGCAAAGTTATAAGTGGTAATCTTTCAGGAATTACTGGAGGCAGGGAGGTTCTCAGAGGACTGAAAAATGTCTAATGTTGAACCTCTGTTGAAGAAGGGAGAGACTCAGAAGACAGGATAGCACAGGCCAGTTAGTCTGACCTCAGTCGTTACTAAGATTTTACCATGCAATATTAAGGATGAGATTGCTTGGAAGTGGATGGTAAAATAGAGCTGAGTCAGCATGGCTTTATCAAGACAAGGTTACGCCTGACAAATCTGTTCCAATTCTTTGAGGAAGTAACAAGCGAATTGGACAAAGGACAGCCAGTGAAAATTATCTACTTGGATTCCAGAAGGACTCAGACAGGTGCTGCACAGGACACCGCTAAATAAGAGCCCATCTTTGGGGCAAGGTAGTGGCATGAATAGAGGACTGGCAGAAGACAGAGAGTGGGGATGAAGGAGTCTTTTTCAGGATGGCAGCCCCTCATTAGTCGAGTTCTGGTGGGGTCAGTGTTGGGAATCACAATTACTATTAATCACTATTAATACGTAATATTGGGAATCACTATTAATACATTAGCAATCTAACCGAACGCAAAGAGGCCATTTTTGCTAAGTTTGCAGATGACACAAAGATAGGTGGGAACACAGATAGTGTTGAGGAAGCAGGGAAGCTTCAGATGAATGTGGACAGACTAGGACAGTGAGAAAAGAAGTATCGGGTGGATTACAATGTTGGAAAATGAGGTTATGCACTTTGGCGGGAAGAACTTTGGCTTAATCTCTTTTATACATACTTTTTTCGAAATGGGGAAAGGCTTTGGAAATCTGATGGGCAAGGGGACTTGGGAGTCTTAGTTCAGGCTTCTCTAATGCTTAATATGCAGGTTGCACTGGCATTTGGGAAGGCAAATGAATTGTTAGCATTCATTTCAAGAGGGCCAGAGTACAAGAATATAGATGTACTGCTGAGGCTGTATAAGGCTCTGTTCAGACTGCATTGAAAAAATTGCCAGCAGTTTTGTGCCCTGCATTCAAGGAAGAATACGCTGACGTTTGGGGCGGGGGTCCAGAGGAAGTTTACAAGAATGATCCCAGAGCTGAAAGTCTTATCTTATGAGAAGAAGTTGAGGACTCTGAGTCATAGAGATATACAGCACAGAAACAGATCCTTCAGACCAACTGGTTCATACCAACCAGATATCCTAAAAAAATCTAGTCTCATTTCTCAGTTACCTGGATTTGATCCACATCACTAAGTCCTTCCTATTCAAGTATCCATCCGGATGCCTTTTCAATGTTGTAATTGTACCAGCCTCCACCACTTCCTCTGGCAGCTCATTCCATACACATACCACCCTCTGCATGAAAAGGTTGCCCCTTAGGTCCCTTTTATATCTTTCTCTCTCATCTTAAACCTATGCCTTCCTGTTTGGGATGCCCCACTGCCCCTATGACCACGCCGCCCGCCACCACACCCCTTCCCCATACAGCAAATCTATGAGTGATGTTCTCACTAACGAAATGCTACTGTAAGTCAAAATAACACTTTGGTAATATGATAGGAGTTCCAGTGCTGGTTAGTGCTACTATGTATGATGGCCATACATCCCAACAACTGGCAGGCCATATCAAACAGCATGTCCCATTGACCATTTGTAGTTAGCAGCATGTCATTCTGCTCAACTAGACCATGCTAGCAACACTCAAAAGTATTCCCACCGTCAGATGTGATTCTGCTATTGGACATCATTTAGTAAATAATTCACACTGTGCTAAGAGTTACTCCAGAAACCAATGTAGGTTCATCAGCAGAGATTGCAGAGACATGCATTTGCACATACTACAAGCTACTTACATATATAGGACCCTGTTTTTGTAGGTAAAAAGGATTTCTAACATATGTTGCACTTTGCAAAATAAGGGGTCACAGAGACAGCCAAACCCTGCTGTTTCCCCATGGCAACACACTGGCCAATCAGAAGCTATTTACCTGCTCTAAGAAATAAAATTGATCATTAGCTGTTCCTGCTGCATTTTCATGCCAAATGATGGCCCAATCAATCAGCACTTGCTTCTTATGCTGTATAAACTGGTGTCTCTCTCTTCACGTCTGCTTCTTGCATCCAACTTTTGATGAGTACAAACAAAACATTTTATATCCTTTGAGCAATGGTTTCAGATACAGTCAATGACACCTATAGCACAAAAATGGTTCTTTAGCCACTCTGTATCCACTCTGGTAAGAAACAACTGCCTAACCATTCTAAACCCATTTTCCAGCACTTGGACCATAATCTTGTGCACCTTGGCATCACAAGAGCACATTAAAATACTTCTTAAATATTATGAGGATTTTTGCCTCTACCATCCTTATAGGAAGTGAGTTCCAAATTCCCACTCTCACATCTTTTCTAAACCTTCTGCCCCTTACATTAAATCTATGCGCTCTGGGCATTGATCCAATATCAAGGGGAAAAGTTTCTTCCTGTCTACACTTACTATGTCCCTGATTTTTATATATTTCAATCCTATTCCCTCTACTTGAAGGAAAAAACATCCTGTCTGTCCAATCTCCCTTTATAATAAACTCTCCAGCCCAGGATATAACCTGTTAAATCTGTTCTGCAAGTTCTCCACTGCAATCATATCCCTCTTATAATGTGGATTCCAAACATAACATTCTAGCTGTGGCCTAACCAAAATTTTACACAATTTCAACATAACCTCCTGCTCTAAAACTCGATGCTTCAACTAATAAAGGCAAATATAATACATACCTCCTTAACCACATAATCCACCTTAAGGGACCAACATACAGGTAGACCAAGATCCCTCTGATTTTCAGTATTTTCCAGGGTCCTACCATCCATCCTGTACCTCCGTTGCCTTGTTCACTCTGCCGAAGTGCAACAACTCACGTTTATCTAGATTGACGGATCACTGGCAAATGGAATTCAATCTGACTAGCCTGCTTATATCTAATTGTAAATTAAGGCGATGTCCCTCACTAAATGCCACTTCACCTATTTTTATGTCATTGGCGAACTTCAACCTTCCTATATTCAAGTCTATATTCAGGCCACAACACTGACCTCTGTGGGACTCCAATGAACAAAGACTTCCAATCAAAAAGGTGCTCCTCAATTATCATTTTCTGCTTCCTGCTGGTCACTCAACTGTGAATCCAATTTGCAAGATTTCCTTGGATCCTATGGGCTCTTACTTTTACAATCAATCTCCCAAGCAAGACTTTATGAAAAACCTTGCTGAAGTTGAAGTACACTACATCAAAAGCATTGCCCTCATCTACAAACCTGGTCAACTCTTAAAAAAAATCAAACAAGTTGGTCAGACATGAACCAGGTGACATATTACACCACTTGTTTTTAGGACACCTGCTGTTAAATGTGGCTTAGGGCTGGCACAACTCGTGGCATTAATGATATCTACCTCCTTTTGGTCATGAAATAATGATAATAAATAGGGATGCTGATAATAGATGACCATCATGTTCCTCTTTTATGCAACCATTTATTGCAATGCAGCATCCAAGTAAACTCACAATCTTAGGTTCCTCTATCACTTGCCTCTCGACTGGAGCCTCCATACTGGATTTCCTTCCAAAACATAATTTTTCATATCTTGGACCTCTCCCATTCTTCAGTCTCAGGATTACTAATGGCTTAATTCTCTGCACAATTGATATTAACTATTTTGCCACTTCCCTCTGCGTTCCCATATAACAACATTTTACTTTTGCAAAAGTTCCTACTCTGATTAACAATGTGCTCCTGACATCCAAATAAATCTGTAGCTGTAACTGCAACTAATTATGCAAGTATACAAAATTTAATCACTACTCCCAATTTATTATCAGCAAGATTTTTATTGGTAGGAACAAATTACTGTAAATGCTGGAATCTGTACTGAAAACAACAAATGCAGGAGATCATTACAGACAGGCAGGAGGCTGGAAGAACACAGCAAGCCAGACAGCATCAGGAGGTGGAGAAGTCCATGTTTCGGGTGTAATCCTTCTTCAGGACTGGGGGTGGGGGTGGGGGGAGCTGCAGATAAAGGGAGTGGTGGGGGCAGGGTGGTGAAGTGGTGATAAATGAAGACAGGTTGAGGGTATGACCTGGTTGGTCAATGGGAGGAATGAATCCGGTTGGTGACAGGGACCAGAGGCAGTGAGGGGGTGAGGCTGGGAAGGGAGGTGATTTGAAATTGGAGAACACAATGTTGAGTCCTCTGGGCTGTAGGGTACCCAGGTGCAAGAAAGGGTTGTTCCTCCAATAGGCACTGTGTTCAATAGGAGGCCAAAGATAGTCATGTCAGAAAAGAAGTGATTGGGGGAATTGAAATGGACAGTGACTGCAGACCTGGCTGCGATGCTCCATGAGCCGTTCTCTAAGTTTATGTTCAGTCTGCCGCATGTTGAGAAGACCACAACGGGAGCACCTGATGCAGTAAACTAAGTTAGAAGAGGGGCAGGTGAACCTCTGCCTCACCTGGAAGGACTGTTTTGTGTCCTGGATGGAGGCGAGGGGGGTGGTGTACTGGCAGGTTTTGCATTTGTTCTGGTTGCAAGGGAAGGAGCTTGGTGGATCGGTGGTGGGAGTGGCGTGAATCAAGGACTGTCGGAGGGAACAGTCCTTGTGGAAGGCTGAGAGGGGTGGGCAAGGGAAGATGTTCTTGGTGGTAGGGTCTATTTGGAGTTGGCGGAAGTCTTTGAAGATGATGCGTTGGATACGGAGATTGGTGGGGTGGTAGGTGAGGACAAGGGGAATCTATCCTTATTGCGTTGGGAGGATACGGTGGTTTAGAGTGGTGGAACGGAGAATAGAGGTAGTGCAGCGGAGGACTGTCTGGATGACGGAGGGAGGAAAAGTGTGGGGAACAACTGGGATGCTCGTCCAAGCAGATGCGGCGCAGGTGGATGAATTAGGGGAATGGGATAGAGTTCTTGCAGGATACTGGGTGAGAGGAGGTGTAGTCCAGGTAGTTATGGGAGTCTGTAGGTTTGTAGTAGATGTCCATCTGAAGACTATTGCCGGAGATGGAAATGGTGAGATCAAGAAAGGGGAGGGAGGTGTCACGAATGGACCGAAGTGAAATTGAGGGCGGGATAGAAGTTGTGGGCAAAGTCGATGAACTGTTCCAGTTCAGTCTGGGTGCAGTACACTGCACTGAAGCACTTATCGATGTAATGCCGGAACAGTTGGGGTATAGTACTGCATAGGTGAAGAGGGACTATTCGATATGGCCGGCAGAGACAGGCATAGCTGGGGCCATCCAGGTACCCATGGCCACCACCTTAATTTGGAGGAAATGGGAGGAGTTAAAGGAGGTTGAGGGTGAGGACCAGTTCAGCAAAGCAGAGGAGGGCAAGTCAGGCAACATCAAAGGAGAGAGAGTAAGCTAATGTTTTGAGTCTGGATGACTCTTTATCAGAGCTGGAATGAAGAGTAACGGGTCAGCATATATGCTATATTCAGGGGGGAGGCAGTGATGGTAGGAGTAGTGAGTCCAGTGTGATGGTGGAGAAAAGATGTTAGTAGTTTACATTAAGTGATCAGGATGTGACAATGGTGTGTCTCCTGCCAGACTTGAAAGAACACTAACTGGGAGGGGGTAAGAGGAGGACATGATAACAAGCTAAAAGAAAGGAAAGAAATGGTTCACAATTTGAAGGTGTCGAGCTCAATATTAAGTCTAAAAGGCTGTAAGGTGCCTAGTCTGAAGATGAGGTGTTGTTCCTCCAGTTTGTGCTGTGTTTTACTGGAACACTGCAGCATGCCAAGGACAGACATGTGGGCATGACAGCAGGATGCTATGTTAAAATGACTGGTGATGGCAAGGTCAGGATCCTGAATCCAAATAGAGTTAAGGAGAATCCAAAGCGTTTTTACAAATACATTAAGGACCAAAGGGTAACTAGGGAGAGAATAGGGCCCCTCAAAGATGAGGCAGCATCCAAGGAACAGGAGAATCGGCGTTTCGGGCATGAGCCCTTCTTCAGGAATCGGGCTCTTGCCCGAAACTTCGATTCTCCTGTTCCTTGAATGCTGCCTGACCTGCTGTGCTTTTCCAGTAACACATTTTCAGCTCTGATCTCCAGCATCTGCAGTCCTCACTTTCTCCCCTCAAAGATCAGAGAGGTAAAAACAATGACTGCAGATGCTGGAAACCAGATTCTGGATCAGTGGTGCTGGAAGAGCACAGCAATTCAGGCAGCATCCGAGGACAGGCAAAATCGACGTTTCGGGCAAAAGCCCTTCATCAG